>NW_015174858.1:270716-287451 GCF_001447785.1 Gekko japonicus
CTAAAATCCACAAATTTATCACAACCACGGTGGGGCGAGACATATCATTTTCCCCAGATCTCTTTTTGCTAAATATGATCCCGGACGAATATCCAGAAAATGATAAATATGTAATCACTTATATACTAACTGCAGCTCGCATTCTTATTGCCAAGTATTGGAAACAAGAGGGAATCCCCTCTATGAAAGAGTTAATATATAAACTATTGGAGGTAGCAGAAATGGATAGGTTGACTGAGATTTTACACAACAGAGATGTAGCCTTGTTCAATAAAAGATGGGAAAAATTTTATAACTGGCTAGATGATAACAGAAATAGAATCTCATAATATTAATGTTTGACTCAAAAAAAAAAGTGTTGTGAGTGTTTAATGTATGTTACTCTATTTTGCTTTGTAAATACCCACTTGGAGGGCCGGTTGTAAACGATAAATAAACCTTTAAAAAAAAAAAGTTTCTCGAGGGAATTTGTCATCTGGAGATCAGTTGTTAATTCTAGGGTGTTTCCAGGCCCCACCTGGGGGCTAGCATCCCTAAAGATGCCTCACAACAAGTCACACCATGGAGCCATCAAATTCATTATTTTCTACTCTGACTGGGGGTTGTTCTCTGGGAACTCGGACAGAGAAAGATCTTTCCAACACCATCTACTGAAATCCTTCAGCTTGAGATGGCCGGGATTGAACCTGCAGCCTTCACTATGCAAAAGACATGGCCTACCACTGAACTGCCCTCTGGCCTCCCTTTAGTTTTACCCTGTGCAGCATCTGTGCTCTCTTTTTATCATGAAAATAGGTGGTTATTATATATAAACAGGCCAACAGCCAAAGAAATCACATTTGGCCTTGGTGACCTCAAAAGGTTCTTGCAATTTGATAGTGTTGCTAATATCAGCTCTTCCGCCGCAGAACACTTTATAACCCAAAAATAGATGTGTTCTTGCTATATAGGAAGCCTGGGGTTTTATTTTCCTTCCCAGATGTGTTAAATGCCTTTGGTTTTCTCACCTGATCTCTCACCTTCCCTTCAAAGTAAATGTGTATGGGCTCATCTTTCCTTCCGCTAGGCAATTTTAGCAGTGGCTTCAGATGCCACATGGGGGGGGGGGGGGGGAGGTATCATTCAATGATATAATTTCAGAAACACCCTGCGACAACATAGTGAGCCAAAATGTAAGACTGGCAATCGCTTTCCTGAAGTAATATAAACTCCTGTTCATGTTTCTGATGCAACCGTGAACATGTGTAGATTCCATTTTCAGAATGGAATGGAATGCATGATAGACTGTTTATTCATATAGTCTTACACATTTGTTCAAATAATTCCCTTTCTCTGTCTATACGATGTACCTGTGGCATTTCACTGTTCAGATTCCAATTTTCTGGCTGATGTTTTTTGGGAAAGGGGAAAATATACGGTGTGAGGGCCTGTGACTCAGGGCTTTTTCTTTTTTGTAAAAAAGAGGCGTCGGAACTCTCAAGAGGGAAACAAAGTTTTCAGTATATATGCTGAAAACCAGGGGTCATTTCATAGAAAAAGAGCTAGGGGAACTCATTAGCATAACTCATTAGCATATGCCACACCCCCTGGCATCACCGGAAGTGTCTCATAAGGCCACACCCCCTGACATCACCGGAAGTGTGTCATAAGGCCACACACCCCGCCCCCAACGGTCCCGGCCGCTGCCACCGGCCTTACAGCGCCACTGCCGAGCCCCATGAGGGGCCCGGCGGTGGACCTGCAAGGCCGGCGGGAGTGCAAGGAAGCCCCGCGAAGGCCCTCCCTGGCCTCAGGCAGGCAGGGGTGGGGAGAGGCATGGAGGAAGCAACTTACCCTCCCTCTTCTCCTGCCTCCTCCTGGATGAATGAAGGCCGGAAGCGGGGTGGCCGGAAGCAGGGGGCGGGGCTTCGTCATGTGCCCCGCCCCCCGTACCTCACCTGGGGGAACTGCGATTCCCTGCGATCCCCCCCGAAATGACCTGTGCTGTAAACTCGTGAACTTTTAAACATTTTAAAAAGTATTTTGTCAAAGAGGTTCCAGAACTCCATTCCAGCATGTTCCCCAAGAAAAGAAGCCCAGCTGTGACTCAGTGGTAGAGCATCCACTTGGCATGCAGAAGGTCCTGGGTTCTATCCCTGGCATCTCCATTTAAGGATCTGGCAGTAGGTGATGTGCAAGATCCCTGCTTAAGGCCCTAGATAGCCACTGCCAGTCAGAACAGACAATACTGATTGTCCTGGACCTATGGTCTGTTTCAGTCTAGGGCAGCTTCATGTGCTCACGTATCTGTATAACTTCACATTATGAAGAGGGGGGCAGGTACTCAACGCAGCATTGTTGTTTTGCAGTTCCAGATCCACATTGGACATCATATATAATTCCATCCTCAGACAACTGACCATAGGGAAGTTTTAGTCTACTTCTGGAACCACGAAACTGCCCTCTATTAAATTCTATTCTTTTATTTAAAGAACAGCAGGATTTCTTGAAAACATCCAACAATGTCTTAAACATGGATTTCTAGACAGAGTTAAGGAGCAATCCTAAACAGGTCTACTTGGAAGTAACTCCCATTTTTCCAATGAGACTTACTTCCAGGAAAAAGTGCATGGTATTGCAGCCTTAAATACCTATTAAGGTCAACACTGCATGCTCAAAAGGGTGTTAAAGAACCAGTCTTTACAAGTAAGTATCAACCTACATTTGAAGAAGACTATGCCAAAACGTCCACAGCTTTGCATTTATCTTTTTATAGTTAAGCTGATTAAAGAAAGAGGAAGTCCGTAATGTGACCATTGAACAGTTTCTCACCCCAAGAAGCAAACACTCCCATGCCCTTTGAGCAAAATGCACTAAAGGGATTCTTTTGCTATGCTGAAGGACACGGACACAAATCTTCAGGAGATGAAAGATAATCCTTTAGTAATAAAAAGAGGATTTAATTACATTTTGCCAGCTTATTGTTAGACTCATTTAACTTTGATGAAGTGTGAGGAAAGGATGTGCTCATATTTTTATCACATGGCTGTCTCAGTTCTAATGTTCCTATTAATTGCTTCATTGCCTGAAACAAAAGCATAAAACTCAGGCTGAGAAATTCCTTTATAAAGACCCTACACTGTTTTCTTTCAAAAGGAAGTTGATGTTTGCCTTGATCAGTCATGGTAAGAAAATACAGCCTTATAACAATTCATATTCAGAATGGTGACCAAAATATTTATGACACAGATATATCCCAACAGTGTTTGTTTACTGGTGGTCCTGGTTTGCATTACTGGACTATAGTTTTTACCAGCTGGAATTTTTTATATTGGTACTGTTCATGCTGGTCATGTGACTTTCTAAACTGTTATTTTGTCTACCCTGATACTCTGTTGTAATTATAAATCTACAAGATATAGCACTGATAAAAGCCAATAAATACAGACCATCATAAACTGCAAACCATTCATTTACAACTCTGAGTCATTCAGTATGGATGCTCTAATGGCAGAGGATGGTGGGAGAAGTGGCTTGGTTTGCCAGTCACAAATATCAAATGCATGCAGCTCATATCAAACTCCTCATTAATGATCAAATGACAGTACGGGATTAGGAGGTGACAATGAAATAACCCAGTCCTTCAGATTCACCCAGAACATACATGTTTAATCCAGGGCTATTTTTGGGCAGGAACGCACAGGAACGGAGTTCCAGCTGGCTTCAGAGTTGACCACACCCACTACAGCCAAAACCTCTCTGTGTGTGGCTACAGAGGGAAGACCTGGAGAGTGACTCCCCCCTGGTGACTCCGAGGTGGGTGGGCCAGGTGGCCCCTGGAAGGTGGCCTCCCTGGCCTGTCCAAGGGCTGGCTTGCCCGGGTGCCCTGCAGCTGTCGGGTGCCTGGGCAAGCCAAGGGAAGGCAGTTTAAATTGCCTCCCCTTCCCTCCAAGGGCTGGCTTGCCCGGGTTCCCCACAGCCACAGGGCGCCTGGGCAAACCAAGGGAAGGCACAGGGTGTGGCCTTATATGCTAATGAGCTGTACTGTCAGGGTGTGGCCTAATATGCTAATGGTTTTTTGTTGTTGGGTGTGTCCAATTATGCTAATGAGTTCCTGCTGGGGTTTTTGTACCAAAAAAGCCCTGGTTTAATCCATGTTTACATACATGTTTAACTTTTATTAATCTACCTGCTTCAAGCAAACCACCATGACACTTCAAAATAAATCAAGATATGTGTCATCCTTAGAGGATGGCACTGTTTTACCCATGACTTTGCAACACACATGCACACTGAGGTTGTCAACCTCCAGGTGGCACCTGGAGATCTCTACAATTTATCTCCAGACGACTAAGATCAGTTCCCCTGGAGAAAACGGCTGCTTTGGAGGGTGGGGTCTATGGCATTGTACCATGCAAAGGTCCTTCCCCTCCCCAAGCCCCACCCTCCCCAGGCTCCACCCACAAAATCTCCAGGTATTTCCCAACTCAGAAATACCCTAATGCACACCCAGAATATGCCAGCACACACTCTGTTTATAGCTAGCGGTATTGAGGTTAGAATACAATACAAGTGGCCATAGCCCTATCTGCCCTCAACTACATGGATGGAGGGAAGAGCTCCATAAATGTGCTTATAATACCAGACCACACACAACCCCGGCCTTCTATTTCTGCCCTACTGCTGTATGTGGTCTTCTGTATTTCAGGTTTCAGCAGGCAGGTAACAGATTTCAGTGGGGTAGCCATGTTATGCTATTGCAGCAAATACAAAAAGAAGTTTCACAGCCCCTTAATGACCGATAGATTAATTTATCTATAATCTTTTATGAGTTAGAGCCCATTCAATTAGGGCTCTCTAGCCCACAAAGAGTGGTGCTTCAATAAATCTATTAGCCATTAAGGGGCCATAAGACTCATTTCTTTTAGTTAGCAGGTAAGACTCATAGCATAGTCCAAAGGCCATATAGATACTGTTGGAAATATGTGTGTTGCAAGGTCTAAAATTCAGTCATTATAGGGTTAATGTGTGCTATTGTTTAGACTGACCTGGAAGGGAACCTGGCACAGACCCAATTGGGAAGAAAGCCCAGGAAAGTATTTATTAACAATCATTGGTTAATGCATTCAGGTGATTTCCTTCTAGGGGTCAAGAAGAAGAAGAATCTCCATTGTTGTAGAGCGTGTGGTCAAAGTGTAAAGATGTAGTCTTAGGTGTCTTTGTTGTTTTGTAGATTTCCTGTGAACCCTTCCCTTAGAAATAAAGATTTTTACATAGAAGAAAATGCCTCCTCTCCAGTGAAGCAAAGATTCATTGCAATCTCTGAATATTTAACTATTTTGCCAATTTTTCCAACAGAAACAACATTCAGGGTTTAATTGCAAATAGAATAGTATTGTATTCTAAGAGGATATGGTGTGGTTAATTTTTATAACAATTAATGACCAAATACACAAATTCTTTCAAGAGACCTGAAACATGGGGTGGGATGGGGTAATGGTCCTTTCCTCACCCTTCCTGAATGGCAACCTTGGCTATACGTTCTGGCACATGTAGTAGTATACACTCTTCTCCCAAATAGGAGCATCTATGGGGGGTGGGTGTCTCAGTGGAGGGGCACAAGTTTTGCATGAGCAAGGTCCCAGTTCCAGGTTCAGCCCCTGCCATTTCTTTATGGCTGCTTAAGGCAACTTCATCTGTTTTTGCCACACTAACATCCATCCCCTTGAGGTTAGCTACTTTAGTTCTTAACATCACTGCTTCCTGGCAACTAAGCACAGCCATTCCATTAACAGCAGACCTGTCTGAAGTCCCAAATATTTCCTTTCAGAAGGCACCATAACTGGCAAGGTGACAAGATTCCTCTCAGGGATTCAGGTATGATGAATCCAACAGCAAGCAGTCCCACAAAACTGACACGACACTCAACAGATGTGTTTATTAAAATATGCTGATAATATTTCCTCCTCACTCAACTACAAACATGCCCTTGATGACAGCAAGTAGGAACATTTCTCAAGACTGTTTTTTGTTATCAAAAGCATTGCATTTGCAGTACCCAGGCTTTTTCTTATCAGCCAAAACCAGCAGGTGCACCAGAGGATTATGGGATATGAATTAAAAAAGAAAGAAAGAAAAAGAAAAAAGGAAGCAGAAGCATTATAACTGGACCTGCTTCCTCAGCTCTCCCCCCACCCCCCAAGAACAGTCTCTCAGGATTTTTTTTCTGCAAGTGTGCATTGTTTGTTATGCCACAGGTACAGGTAGGGCGCTAGCCAATTTTGGAAAAGGCCTATGTGGGACTGTGAAATAGACAAAGATGTTGCAAGCTATAGTGAGACTAACAGTGAGGATCACATTTATTTTTATGTATTTTGACTTTAAACCCCCGCCCCCCCAACCTGGCAAGCAGGCTCAGGGCAAGTCAAAACCATACAAAATTTAAACAGAATACAATAATAAAACGGTTAAAAACAATTTGTACACATAAAACCTTAAGACGCACCAGCTGAACAATTTACTGAACAGGATGAGGTTCTAATTACGATGCAGCTGCAAATCTAAACAGAGCAGAACAGCAGGTGGGTGGGGAAGCAGCTAAGATGGACTGTAGTGCTGCTGGGCATAGCTAAGCTAGGCAGAACAAGGCAAGGCAGGGGAGGCCAGTATGGTGGAATTGTCACCACCAGGACAATAGGGCTGGTGGAACATCTCCATTTTACAGACCCTACAGAACTGCATTAGATCCTGCAGGGCCCAAATCTCACTAGGGAGAGCATTCCACCAGGCCGGTGCCACAGCTGAAAAGGCTCTAGCTCAGGTCCAGGATAGGTGGACATCTTTGGGCCCAGAGATGACCAGTAGATGTTGAGCAGAAGAGCAAAAGGCCCTCTGAGGGCTGTACAGAGAGAGAGAAATGGTCCTATAGATATGTTGGTCCCAGTCTGCATAGGGCTTTGAATGTTGCATAGGGCTTTGAATGTAAGAACCAAGACCTTGAAGTTGACCCGGAATTCAACTGGGAGCCAATGAAGCTAGTGAAACACTGGATGTACGTGTGGTCTAAGAGGTGTCTCTGTAAGGACACACACCGCTGCATTTTGGACCAGCCACAGTTTCTGGAGAAATCTCAGGAGAAGTCCCTGCACAGAGCGAATTACAGTAATCCAACCTGGAGGTGATGGTCACATGGATCATGGTAGCTAGGTCCCGGGGGGAAAGGTAAGGGACCAGTTGCTTGACCTGCTGTAGATGGAAAAATGCAGATCTTACAACTGCTGTGACCTGGGCCTCCACAGAAAGTGAGGCATCCAGGGCTACACCCAAGCTTGTTACCACTGGTGCAGGTATTAATGGCACCCCATCCAGTGCTGGGAGCTGGATCCCCAGCCCAGATGTCCCACAACCCAAGTACTGGACTTCTGTCTTCATTAGATTCAGTTTCAGTCAGCTCTGCTTTAACCACACAGCTACAGCATTCAAACCCTCAACCAGAATGTCAAGGCCAGTGTCTGGATGGGTGTCCATCATCAGATACAGCTGGGCGTCATCAGTATACTGGTGACAGCCCAGCCCAAACCTTCGGATGATCTGTGCAAGGGGGTGCATATAGATATTAAATAACATAGGGGAGAGGGTTGCCCCCTGGGGGATGCCGCATATCAAAGGTTAATGTAGTCATGTCCTCTCCCCAAGCACCACCCTTTGTCCTTGGCCGTGGAGAAATGCGACCAGTCACTGTAAAGCTGTTCCACATATCCCCACATTGGCAAGGCAGTGGGTCAGGAGGTTGTAATTGACTGTGTTGAATGCTGCCATTAGGTCTAATAACAGCAGCAGTTCTGACCCACCTTGATCCACATGACACCGAATGTGTCGTCTCTGTTCTGTAGCCGGGGCAAAAGCCGGACTGAAATGGGTCCAGGATAGAGGAATCTTCCAGGAAACCCTGGAGCTGTTCGGCTACCGCTCTCTCAACTACCTTACTCAGAAATGGAAGGTTCAAAACTGGGTGGTAGTTGGTTGGATCTGAAGGGTCAAGGGATGGTTTCTCTCATTAGTTTTTTCTTTGTGGGAGGCCACCCACCAAACTAAATGGAATAGGAGACAAAGAGTTCTATGGGACTTGAGAACTTCTTAGAGGTACTTTACAGGGAGGGAATTGATAGAGATAGTTGCTAATAATCCAGCTATGTACTATGCATAGATTTATGCCAGCACACTGAAACTATTGTACAGGGTGCTCCTTTGTATATTTATCAGGGGTCAGCATCTGCATATTGTCAACCCAATAAAATGCATGATATTTTCAGTATCAGATTAATAATATCTGATCCCATGAAATGCACTCCTGATGATTCCTGATTAGATATTTAACTCCTGATAACTATTAGAAATATCTGGAATCAGGTCAGGACAAGAGGCCCTTCTGCCATCCTGCAGGTGGCAAATCAGCCCTTTGAACTTTAAAGGGCCATCTGGGGCAGGTGTCCTCTCCCTCCCAGCTCCTGCTGCATGCAGGCACTTCTAAAATTATTTCTTAACTTTGTTTTGCAATTTTTGGAAAAGGCATCTGTGATGGAATTAAAAGATTTGAGAACAGCAGCAGGTAAACAAAGGAGCTGCTGAGTCATGTGACTGAGAGTGGTGGGGGGCAGTTGGCTCGGAACTCTCAGTGAGTAACAGGTAACTGTGAACAGCTGACAAGTGAGAGATTACAGTTGGGCAGAGACAGTTGGAAGAAAGTGAGCAGTCGGCTAACCAGAGAGCTCTGAGGAGGACGTAAGCCTCTGGGCTCAGTGGAATCAGATGGATAGCAGTTTGTGTGGAAAACTGTGGCTGAATAGCATTCTGCACTGGTACCCTCTAATGTAAAGAGGAGAGTGAACAGAGAGTGCACAGTATAAAACCTCAGTGGTCACAAACACCAGACACACTGCTCCAAAGGAACTGATAAAGGTGGCTAAGGAAGGGCTAAGGGTCTGGAGGAGTCTGGAGAGCTCGGGTAGTCGCACCAGTAAAACTCAAGGGACCAGGCAAATAAAGCCCAAATGGTTACTGGAGAGTGGGATCATAGATGGGTGTTGTGAACTAAAGAACATCTGGATCAAACTGAGAGTGATAAGCATACAGCCTATGTAAAGGCAAAGTGAAGTGTTTATTCTACAAAGTATCAAAATATCCTGTGTAAATATATCCCATCCCCCTGTTGAGTTTTCAGTGTAATAAATAACTGTGCTGTTTGACTTTTACAAGCACTGACTCTTTGAAAAAGAATTATACCGGGCAGTTGTCCTCAATACATTCTGAGGTTATATATATACAAACCCTGAAGAAACTACTTTTAAGTGTGAACTGGTCAGCCATTAGAAAGCAGAACTGATCATTCACATCACAGTAAAATAAACTGAACCCAGTAAAAATAAATATATATATAGGCAGTGATGCCATAGCTTGGTCACGGCAACGGCCAGGGAGAGGCAGTTGTGTTTATTTATTTATTTATTTATTAGATTTATACCCCGCCCTCCCCAGTGGGCTCAGGGCGGCTACAACAGAGGCAATTGCCATAACAACAGTTAAAACAACATAAAAAAATCAGTTAAGCAGTATAAAACAATCATTAAATAAAGTGCGGTGCTCTTGATGTTAAAATTTTCTTAATCCAAGAGTTCCATTAATCAACCTAACCTGACAACATACATTATTTGGTTAACTAGGCATCTGCCCAGGGCCGGCTCACCTCCAGATCTAATCCACCATCGAAGATGGCAACTCGGTGGTGGTACAGTGACGGCGGCGGCTCCTATGCAAAGGCCTGGTGGAAGAGCTCTGTCTTGCAAGCCCTGTGGAACTGCGCCAGGTCCTGCAGGGCCCGAACCTGCTCTGGGAGCTCATTCCACTAGACAGGAGCCACCGCCGAAAAAGCCCTGGCCCTGGTTGCAGCCAGCTTGATGTCGTTGGAGCCGGGAACCACCAATAGGTGCTGCGACCCCGACCGTAGCACTCTTGGGGGAACATATGGAGAAAGCCGGTCCCTTAGGTATGCTGGACCCTGGCCATCAAGGGCTTTATAGGTAAGAACCAGCACTTTGAAGCGAATCCGGTATGCTACAGGCAGCCAGTGCAGTGCTTTCAGCACAGGCTGGATGTGGTCCCGTCTAGTGAGACCCATCAACAGCCTGGCCGCCGCATTCTGCACCAGCTGCAGCTGTTATAGCATCATTATTATTTTCACTCAATTTTGAGAGTACTAATATTTTTCCTGATATTAATTCAAACAGATTCGCTCTCACATCACAACTTTCCTATACAATATTAATACTCCTGACATTTAATGAACAAAAATAATAATATTGCCCTTCCCAGATTTCTGATACAGAATCAAAATGATAATGTCTGAAGCACACACCCCTAATATTTTGTATTTATTTTTAGACTTCATGTGCCTCACTTCCTAGTACACTACCACCCCTAACCAGTTTGGTGTAGTGGTTAAGTGTGCGGACTCTAATCTTGGAGAACCGGGTTTGATTCCCCACTCCTCCACTTGCACCTGCTGATGTGACCTTGGGTCAGTCACAAGCTCCGGCACAGCTGTCCTTGAAAAAGAGCAGTTTGTGTCAGAGTTCTCTCAGCCCCACCCACCTCACAGGGTGTCTGTTGTGGGGAGGGGAAGGGAAAGGAGTTTGTCAGCCGCTCTGAGACTCCAAGTGAAGGGCGGGGTATAAATCCAATCTCTTCTTCTCTTCTTCTTCTTCTTCCTTTGAGAACATAAAATTAGGACTGGAGATGGAATTCAGAGTTATTACTAATCCCACAATAGGTTTCAAAAGACATCAGGCCTGTAATTATGATACAATTACTATGCACCCCCTTTGGTTACGGGCAATGTGTGTGCTAACATAATGCTGAACTTATGCATAAGCATGTGTTTTTTTATCATCTCTTAATTCTGTTTCCCCAAAAAGGGTTGCCTTGAAACATTGCTTCTTTCAATGCAGTATGTTATCTAGAAACACATGAACTAGAAATCAAATTACCATCCTTTTGGATTATAGATTTTTAAAAACCCATGAATGAGGTATCGCTTTGTCCCTGATTTGATTACACTGTATAGCATGTTTTACCTGGACACAAAGCATCACTGCAATAAAGCTAAGAAACCCCTACCCAAAAGGGTAAGGCAGCACTGGGTAGTGAACTAGGCTGTGGACAGTGTGGAACCATTGACAAAAGCACCTGGGAACAACTTCCCAGCCTCAAAAGCTAAAAGCTTCATTATTTTTCAAACCTCCCCCCCAGGACTGGCTCCAGCTAATTTTGCACCCTAGGCGAGGATCCCTTCTGCCCCCCCCCCCCGCCCACCAATTTTCAAAAATAAATGCATTTTAGGAAGAATGAAAAACACAAATCAAGAAACTCCCAGAGAACGGGCCGGGTGCAGTTTGGTGCCCTTAAGGGCCGTCCCACTCTAGGCGATCGCCTAGTTTGCCTAGTTAGTGAGCCGGCCCTGCTCCCCCCCCCCAATACCATTATTTTCTTGACTTTTTTGGTTACAGCAAAAACATCCCTCCCAGACAACTCAGTGCAACATTTTTGCATTGTGTGTCCAAACTGCAATCCACTTTTAACGCTTCCACATATTTAAGAAGAACAGCTTATGATGAGGCTGATAGCAATTTGTGGATGGCTGCAGTTTGTCAGACCAAGCTCCTCTTCAAGAGTATGTGTGTTTTGGCAGGAGGGAGATAAAGCAAAGGTAGGGAAGGCGCAAGTTCAAGGTAATCCACGGCCAGCTCAGCAGGAGTACAATTTCTTCCCTGAGTGCAATTCATAATGAAGGATCATATGCATCGGATGAGGAAATAACCTAGGTAAATGTGGAAGAGTTAATAATTGATTGCTATTTACATTGCAAATGAGGGCAGCTCTGACAGCTCTTTCCCTTTCTGGGCTTTTGAATGCAATCAGGCTACAGCTTTGCCTCCTGATGAAACACAACTGAATTTTACCCTGGATCCTAATTTCTTCATTGAGGCAAAGCTTTCATTGCCATAAAAAAGAGAGAATTTCTTGAGTAAGAACAGAGAGCAGACCGATTACATATTCCAGGAACGTGACAATTCACACGCACCCCCACTGTTCCCATCAAACAAGAGGAAACATCAAGAGCAGCCAATATAATGAAAGCAGCCTTTAGATGATGCACCCATCATCTGCATCAGGACAGACTTAATTCAGGCCAGTATATGGATTGGCACAGTGCCAGCCAGGATACAGACACAAAGATGACTTATGTTGGTAGGCACTTGGTCTGTACAACACCCTACTTCCTGCTCCAGCTGTTCTTAGATGTCACAGGTAGAGATCCTGTCTATCGCTCTGCTACCTCAAGTTTTAGCCAGAGATACTGAGCACATGTAAAAGTATGTGCTCTACCACTGAGGCATGGCCCCCTCCCTTGGGATCTTCGTGACCCTTGCAAAAATTTAAAATGGCCCCGACATTCATTTTCAAATTGTTCACAACCTTCATGAGCAATATATTAATAATGCTGCGATGATAAATCTAACTGAAGACTGGTTTCCAGCTTTTGCAGCACACCTCCAGAATGTACCTTACAAATTACATTACCATAAGGAAGGTCATTTAAATTGTACTGATAAACAGCTGCCTTGTATTTAGTCAGACCAGTGATGCATCCAGCCTAGTTCAGTCAACCCTGACTGATATTAGACCTCTGATGTCTTTGCAGATATTCTTCCCCTGACCTGCTGCCTGAGGCTGGGTTTGTGCTTACAGAAAATGACAAAAAGCAGATGCCCGAATTGGCAATAAAGCACAAAGGGGGAATTTGTACATCTCCTCCATTTTTCATTGGGTTGGACCCTACCAGAATTTCTACTGAAAAAAAAAAACAAGCAGCATCCTCTTCTGATCAGCATAAAGGCTACTCTGGAGATCATGGGAACAGCGTGGACAAAAGCCACATGGGACTGGGGCTGTAGCAAGTGGGGAGATGGGGCGAGACTGAAGGAAAAGCTGGTAGGATCCAACCCAGTGCCTCCCTTAAGATGCAAGGCATTGAGCTATGTTCAGGAACAACATTCCGTGTGCATCATGTGCTATTTCAGCCAGTCTACAAGTCCACAAACCATTGATCAAAGACCAAACCAGAGATTATGCAGGAAAGCTGAGACTACTTGGCACAATATCCTTAATTAACTTAAAAGCAAATTGGATCATGGCAGTGGTTTTATAGCAAAAAGGGCTCAACACTTTCCCCCAAATTTCTCTTGTGAAATAAGTTGCCCCTTCAAAGCTATTTTCCCCAGGGGATGGGGGGGGGGGGAAGAGACAGGAACCATAGAAGTATCTGTATTTGCTCTCTCCAGTGGGAATAACAGCAGCTTCAAGGGGATGATTTAGAACAGGGGTGGGGGGGTATGAACTCCTCCTGCAGAGCAGTCCTGCTTCCCCAGTGGAATAAGCATCCGATCATAGCCTGGGATATTTCAGTATTTTAAAGTATTTTAATGTGTGCATTTGTGAGAGAGAGTGTGTGCACCTGGAAGTCATGTCAAACTCTGGTGACTGACCCCTACTGGGGGCCTGGAAGGTATTCAGAGAGGTGGCTGAATAAAGCCTGCTCCTGCCTCCCACCTCTGGTATTTTAGGAGGTCTCCCATCCAAGCAGGGCCGGCTCGCCCGCTAGGCGAACTAGGCCTTCGCCTAGAGCACGAGCCGACCGTCAGGGCACGACAGGAGAGGCATATTTGAGGTTAGAACAAGATATTAAGAGAACTTATTATGGATCTCCAGCGTCATGTTTTGGCTCTGCAGGGGACTGACCTTGGGTTGAACAACAACCTGTAGCAAAAAAGAAGCCACTACAGGTAGTCAGGGCAGGAGCAGGCTCAGCAGGACTTGGGACCAGTGTTCCCTCTAAGCTGAGTTAGTGTGAGCTAGCTCATGGTTTTTTAGCCTCTGGCTCACACATTTTTGTCTTAGCTCGGGAAGGAGGGCTCCAGAGCAAACTAATTTATGCAGTAGCCAAATCACTCGCTCACAACTTTAATGCCAGTAGCTCACAAAGCAGAATTTTTGCTCACAAGACTCCACAACTTAGAGGGAGCATTGCTTGGGACAACTCCTAGGATGGAGACATGCTTCCAAGGTGGCTCCTGACTTCAGCTGAACATGTAAATAGGCTTGCTAAGTGGCAGACACTTGCCCCAAAGCTGTGAGGAATTACATAAGAACATAAGAGAAGCCATGTTGGATCAGGCCAAAGGCCCATCTAGTCCAACATTCTGTGGCACACAGTCACCAAAAACCCAGGTGCCATCAAGAGGTCCAACAGCAGGGCCAGAACTCCAGAAGCCCTCCCACAGTTGCCCCCCAGGACCAAGAATACAGAACATCACTGCCCCAGACATAGTGTTCCAGCTATATCTTGTGGCTAATAGCCACTCATAGACCTCTGCTCCATATGCCTATCCAATCCCCACTTTGAGCTGTCTGTGCTTGTGGCGGCCACAACTTCCTGCGGCAGTGAATTCCATGTGTTGAAAGGGAGCAGAGCCCTGGTTTAGAGCCTTGCAAGCTGGAGTCAGGAATTTCCCAGTGAGAGAAAGGCTTTGAGCTGTTGATGCAACAACAGAGATTCAGATCTTGGGTCCTCACCTGAGGAATCCAAGTCCAACTTCAGGGTCATGCTCAAGTTCTCTTCCTCTGGATGGCCCTCAGAGAGTGCTGTCAGATCGGGCTTTGGGAATTCCCAGTGCAGGCTCTGGATGACTTTTATCTCCTGCCCCTTCCCTCCTTTGCCTCAGAATAACAATCCAAAGATTGAAACATAATATATAAATTGTAGCTGATGGAAGATTGGTGCTCATGGCTAGCAGAAGCTGGTGTTTGCGCTGACCTCAGTATGTTAGTGGTGATATGGAGGTCACTGAGGTACACAGAACTTCATTCATGCTGGCTTCTAGCACCTCCCAGAAAACACCTGAAAAGGACTTTTCTGTTGTGCTGGCATTCCCTAATAACTGTTATTGGCCTCCTCCCTGCTTTTGGGTGTTCTGTGTGCTTATCTGTTTTTATTGAGTTATTGTACATACTAGGAATAAGGTCTGTTGTGGAAATAAATACAATGAGCTCCAGAAAGAGTCTCTGGGTGGGTGCCCTGGCCTTGGGCACTAAGCGTCAATTTGCTGTGGCGGCCTCAGCAGGATATAATGACACAGAGTCCACCATTTTCTTCAGGAGAACTGATCTCTGACATCTGAAGAACAGTTGTAATTCTGAGTGATCTCCAGCCCTCACCTGGAGATTTGCAACCATTGTTCTCCAGGAGGAAATGGCTGGTTTGGAAGGTGGCGTCTGGCATTGTACCTGTCCAAGGTCTCACCCTTCCTCAAACCCCATCCTCTCCAGGCTCCACCCCTCAAATCTCTAGGAAATTCCCAACCTGGAGTTGGCAACCCTATCTCCTTCCCAGCCAACCATCAACCTACCTTTACCTGCCACTCTGACTTCAGCTTTCCATCTCCTCCTCCCCTCCCCGCAGCCTCTACCTAGGGAAAAGTACAGTCTTTCTCTGCAGTGGGGACCAAAGCAGCTTACATCATTCTCCTCTCCCCCTTTTGATCTGCACAACAACCCTGTGAGGTTGATTAGGCTGAAAGTCTGTGAGTGGTCTGAAATCACTCACTCAGTTTCTACAGCAAGAACCTGGGTCTGGCAGATTCTGCTCTGAAGTGCTAACTGCTATGTCACACTGGCTGGCATAGGGAGGCCACCTCAGTAGGGTATAATGACACAGAATCTACCAGTTTCTCCAGGGGAACTGATCTTTGCCATCTGGAGAGCAGGTGTAATTTTGAGTGATCTCCAGCCCTCACCTGGAGATTGGCAACAATGGTTCCCTAGGAGGAAAAGTACAGTCTTTCTCTGCAGTGGGGACCAAAGCAGTTTACATTATTCTCCTCTCCCCCCTTTTGAACTGCACAACAACCCTGTGAGGTAAGTTAGGCTGAAAGTTAGGCTCAGAGTCCACAGCAAGAACCTGGGTCTGGCAGACCCTGCTCTGAAGCGCTAACTGCTATGCCACACTGGCTATCCTAGGGGGCCTGCTGCTGGGGAACAGGAGTAAACAGCCAGGCCTAGTTAAGTCATGCCAGTCAGGTGTCATCAAGTCACCCAGAGGGCACTGCTAAGCCTAGGGTAGCTAACCTCCAGGTGGAACCTGGAGATCTCCTGGTATCATAACTGAACTCCAGACAACAGATCTCTCTCCCCCTGGAGAAAATAACTGCTTTGGAGGGTGGAGTCTATGGCATTCTATTCAGCTGAGGCCTTTCCCCTCCCCAAACTCCCCAAACCCTGGCTTCTGTAGATTCTGTAGATTCTCAGTAGCCAGCCAGCCATCAAGGAGCCAAGCCGGAGAAGTGGCAGCAGTAGAAGCCTCTTCCTGAACAGGGAACAGCTGTTTCAGTAGACAGCCAGATAGGAAAGGGGACAACATTTATGGGGGAAAGATACCCACTACTAACTAAAAACCCAAGAGAGGAGATCTTCTAATCAGTTTAAACAAACATGAAGTCTTAATACCGCTAATCCCTTTACAAACTGAGTCAAGTTTAACATTAACTTTTTCATTCTTAAAATTAACTGTCATTAAGAAATACCTCAAATCATCTCATTTCAATGTTTTTCCAAGGCACAAATCCGAGTCCTTCAGCCTTCACTT
>NW_015174858.1:287697-296403 GCF_001447785.1 Gekko japonicus
TATTTCTTTCTCCTTTGTCTTATTTCAAATGGAATATCTTTTAGAACTCTGATGACATTTTCCCCAACTTTCAGGGGTACTCCAGATACTGCTTTCAGGATTACATCCCTCACATGCCTCTTCGAGAATCTTACAACAATTTCCCCAGGCAGATTGTTCTTCTTTATATATCCTGAATATGACCTATAGGCCACATCCATATCGCTTATCAACAGTTCCGCCTTTATCTCTGCCACTGGGGCCAATACTTCACTCATCATTTCCTTTAGATTCTCTCCTTTAATCTCTGGCAAGCCCTGAAAGCGAAGAATCATGTTAGCCTTTTCCATTTGTAGTTGTAGCAATTGATCTTCTGTGGAGACTTGCTTCTTTTCCAGTTGTTTTACTTTTTTCTTCACCTTTTGGGCAGAGTCATCATTTTCAAAGTCTCATTTATCTGGGTTTGCTGAGCGGTGATACATTGGGTCATATTAGACATCTGTTCCTTGAAGTTATTCAGCTGGTCCATTAGAGGGCGCATGGATTCTGCCAAAATCTTGGCCAGCTCGTTGGTTCCTTCCGGTTTCGTGCTCTCCGTCACTTTCGATTTCAGCAACTTCTCCTTTTCTGTCCTCTTCCCTGCCATGTTTCTCGATTTGTTTGGCCAGCTCGTTGGTTCCTTCCGGTTTCGTGCTCTCCGTCACTTTCGATTTCAGCAACTTCTCCTTTTCTGTCCTCTTCCCTGCCATGTTTCTCGATTTGTTTACTTTTGCAATTTATTTAAAGTCTCTGAATAGGCACTTGAATGCTCAAACACTTCTTGGTAAGTACGTCTTAACCGTTTTAACCGTTTTTTTCTTCTGCTCCCCCCCTCATTCGCTCAAAAGTTCATGCTCATGGGAGGCGTTCCTCCCCCGCTCGCCTTAATCTCTACTGCGTAGGTTAGAGTAGGGAGCTTTCTTTTCCCCCCTTGAAATATCGCTTAAACGACTCACGTTCATAATTGGTCCTCGGACCTCGTGTACATTCTCTTTCAAACGCTCGATCTCCTGCGCTTGCCCCGGTTAGCGCTGCTTAAGTCCATTCAGTCTCTCAGCACGGAGAACCGTCGTAACGGAGAAGCACCTCAATTCTCTGGCCTTCTGCCATTGAAGAGGCGACCTCTCAGAAGTTCCATGGCCAGGATCCCTTCAACCAGGTCACTGGGGAGGGGTGATGAGCCTGCGCACCCCCTCCTTCAGCTGGAGCGCAGCTTCACCCCCAGGAGGTCCAGGAGGCGAGTCTGCTCTAGCACGCCGCCATCACCGGAAACCCAAGTTCTTTCAGAACTCTTGGATGACCACTGAGTGTGGTGGCTTCAGGGTGGGGAATGCAGCAATCAGGCTGTAGAGTGGTCAGAAGAACCAAACTGCCCTACAGCTGACTAACCATGACTGCTCTCCTGTGCCTGCCACTGCCCACCATGACTACAGAGAGACTGGCAGTGGCAGTGCCAGGGCAGCATGGTCGTTGTGCCCCCCCCTGTTCCTGGGAACCTGGGAAAGTTGCCCTGAAATCTAAGAACCCCCCCCCCCGCCCCACTCACCTTCTTTAGCTTACAAATACATCTGGAACGTGTCTCAGACAAGGGCCTCCCAGCCTTGAGTTTAAAAAACAGGTGAGCTGGCTACAGGCTAAAGGGCGGAGACTAAGGCCAACACAATGGAAGCTGATGACAACAAGGTAAACAGATCCCTGGCTATATCCCCCTGCTGTCGGACAGATGTGATCCAGGTGGGCAGCCATGTTGGTCTGACTCTAGATGTGTTCCTGTTTACTCTCTTTTATTGTAATCTGTCCCTCCGCCCAGGGAAAAGCAGCATCCCTCATCCTTTACTCTGGTCAAACTCGCTAGCAGCTTCCTTTTAAATTCAAAACTTGGCATCCAAATGATTTGTATCTACCACTGTGCACTAAGTTCTATCACTTGCAGATTTTAAACAAATAAATCAGAGTTTAAAAACGAGGCATATTGATCAAGGCCTATAAAATACTATCAGCATCATCTACAAAAAACCCCCCCAAGATGAGTAACTGAATCTGGGAATTTATTTTGATGCTGTTTAAGCTGAGACTACTGTTACTTTGGGCCAGACAGGGCAAAAAAATGTCAGGAGTCCAAATTTCCGGGATTATATTTACTGGAGCTCAAAATACCTAGGTACTGGTCCCCAGTGTTTGTACCTCATCTCTAATCCTCTAGATATTAACAATGCTGCTATATCAATCATGTATAGGGGTTATTCCTTGGCAAAACAGACACTTAGGTTGCATCAGAGATTCGGCAAAGATTCAGAAATCCAAGTCTTTGCCAAACATTTAAATACCAGAAGGTGTACATGGATTTGGGGAGGTTAATGCGCCTTTCACCAATGATGGCTCCCCTTAAATAGCTTTGCTTTTAAAAGAACCAGGAACCAAATACTCAAATTCATGTAATGCCATTACAAGGGGGGAACAATTGTGGAAGCAAGGAATTTATAGCAGAGGATGCTGAAGACCTTTCCTTGCTGGCCATTTCCCCACCTGAAATCATGCTGCTTCTCCCTCCCCCCACAAGGAACCAAGAGCACGGTTGTTCAACAGCTGCTACTGGAGTCCCATTTAAGTGGAGATGCTAAGGGTTACATCTGTATGCAAAGAGTTAAATATGTATGCAAATTATATGGTCAACCCCTCAGCTCTATTGGACCTTTCCACCCATATTTAGTTCTGGGAAGTGTTACCATTTGACTTAGATTTTAAAAATTGATGTTATTAACTAAGGCTGTCATTAAATGGTGTTGAACAATCTGTCAAAATTACTGACAAGAGATGTCCTTCAAACCTTCTTTTTAAATAATCCAGTATGGACAACGACAGTCTTTCAGTGTAAAAACTTGTTCATGTAAACTTGTGTAGATGCTGGCACCTTTTTGTGTGATAGGGGGCTCCAAAAATTAAGTTGAGGATAACCAGCGCAAATGATTGATTTCATGGGAGTGTGACCTAACTGGTTCCTTCTTTTTACTGGGCAAGAGGAAAATATGGCTTAGATGCTCACTATTGAAGCCACTAGTTGACTCCAAATCGGCATCTTTGCAATAGTGCTTCACTAAAAGCAGCAACTGTGAATCATTCTCTTGGAAAAGCCAAGGCTGTTCTATTATAAACAGTCATCACTGCTAAACTCCGACCGCACGTGTATAAAGTGTATAAGCACTTTTCGTGGAGTAATCCCCAGTGAATAAAATGGGATTTCTTCTAAGACTCACCTGTTTAGGATTGCTTCCATTTTCTGCAATGGGCACTGAACTAACTGCTGTGTGGGTCTGGTCTGCTGCAGATTGGGAGAAAGGAATGTTGGGCTTTACCCCCCCCCCTGCACCATAATCCTAAACTGAATCAGTATTTTTGCATTTAAAAAGAAAAATGCTTGGGGGTTCATGTGGGGAGGGCTGGGGATTAACCATTTGATTTCACATGTTTTTGGCTACTGAAGATTCCCTCTAGAAAGAAAGAAAAAAACAAAGGAACAAGAACGCTGTTTGCTTGTCTACCTTTTTTTTTGGGGGGGGGTTTCAGGGTTGCTAACATCACAGTAATTTTGATTAACAAAATTATGCGGAGATGCAACGATGAACACCCACACACCGTGCCATCAGTACTGATCCCAATCCTCATGGCTGTCATTTGTTTTTTAAAACTTGGGAAGATCCAATCACGGATTTCCTCAGGTCCTGAGATATTAGAAACTCATGGTCCAAGGCTGGATTCTAGTTTAGCAGAGAAGAAGAAAAAGAAGAGTTGGTTTTTATAACCCACTTTCCTCGACCTAAGGAGTCTCAAAGCTGCTTTCAATTGCCTTTGCTTCCTTTCCCCAGAACAGGCACTGTCCATCAGTGGCTATTAGCCACAAGGTATAGATAGGAACTCTCAGTCTGGGGCAAGTGATGCTCTGTATTCTTGGTGCTTGGGGGGGAGGGCAACAGTGGAAGAGCTTCTAGTGTCCTGGCCCCACTGCTGGACCTCCTGATGGCACCTGGCATTTTTGGCCACTGTGTGACAGAGTGTTGGACTGGATGGGCCATTGGCCTGATCCAACATTGGCTTCTCTTATGTTCTTACATTCCTTGTGAGGCAGGTGGGGCTGAGAGAGTTCTAAGAGAACTGTGACTGGCCCAAGGTCACCCAGCAGGCTTCATGTGGAGGAGTGGGGAATCAAACGCAGTTCTCCAGATTAGAATCTGCTGCTTTTAACCACTACACCATGCTGGCTTTATGAATACAGAAGGGAATAAAGGCAGCAACATCAGTCTGGGTGATTGGCATGCAGTATGAAGCCCTTGGATCAGCCAGGCCTACTATATGGTCAGTATTCAGAGCCTGGCTTTCTACTCTTCTCTGTTCAAGGGAGGAATATTTTCTTATTCCTAAACTCCAGTTTTCAGCACAAACCACTGGTGGAGTAGAGCCCCTCTGTTCTGCTTGGTTAGCCAGACAAAAGCCCTTAGCTACAAACTCAGTAGCATAATGTTGTGCTGCCTCATCAAGTTCTGTGACATCAGAGAAGTTCAGCCAGTAGCAAATCGAAAGTATCCTAAATGTCCATGTTTAAAGACTTAGGTTTCAAATTGCAATCAGACCCCCCCCACACACACACAAACACACACACACACACAAACACACACACACACACACACAGAGAGAGAGCTCTGAATAATTTAGCGATTTTCTAAACTGAAAATCATTTTCTCCTCTAAACTGTTTTAGCTTGTTCTGTTTTTACTTGTATTAATTTCCTTTGCTTTCTGAAATCTTCCCCATGGTGACAGTGGGGATTTCTTATCACTATCTACCGTAGCAGCATTGTAAACTGTGTTACTGATAAAAGCTATGATAGCCAGGGGCTGATTTAAACAGAGTAAAATGACATTGCTGATTGGGAAGTTGGTGGCTAAGCAACACTGTTTGCAGTTGTTTTTCTTTTCTTCAGCACACACAGAGAGAGAGCTGAATAATTTAGCGATTTTCTAAACTGAAAATCATTTTCTCCTCTAAACTGTTTTAGCTTGTTCTGTTTTTACTTGTATTAATTTCCTTTGCTTTCTGAAATCTTCCCCATGGTGACAGTGGGGATTTCTTATCACTATCTACCGTAGCAGCATTGTAAACTGTGTTACTGATAAAAGCTATGATAGCCAGGGGCTGATTTAAACAGAGTAAAATGACATTGCTGATTGGGAAGTTGGTGGCTAAGCAACACTGTTTGCAGTTGTTTTTCTTTTCTTCAGTTTAGGGCAGGGAAACAACGGTCTAAATTCGGTTTATCCTTCTGAATCCCAGTCCCACATAATCCACCAGAAACTAGTTTATACATTTGCTGACCCATTCATGATCATACAGAAAGACCGCAGAGTCAATTGTAGAAAGTTATACCTCCACACAGAGAGTGGACATGCACCCGATACAGTCTGAGAGACTCAAGTAGTTTTTAAGGTGCCACTGAACTTTTGTTTTGTTTTGCCACAACAGACAAATAATTGCCATTATTGAGGTGGGTGACTTGAGCTATCAGCACTGGGCTGTTGATTCTAAAAGCCCACTTTCTAGGTGTGTTGTGTACTGACAGAAAGATACAAGCTTTAATATTCAGCCCAAGGATTGTTATGAAATTTAGGATAAAGTTACAGAACGATTGTATTCACCTTGGATTAAACTACCATGGATTGCCATCATGATTGTTATTGCCAGTATAATTTGCAGCTTTAGCATAGAGAAACCCTGACTCTTCCCTGTCCAGTTGGGTATTGCCTACAGCTCCCACCCCCAGGAGCATCTTTCACCCCAGCCCAATCCAGGTTCCATATTTAGTGCTTCCATCACTATATAGGTCTGGAAGCAACTCTGGTGTGTGTGTGTGTGTGGGGGGGAGGTGCAGATGGCAGTGGGGAGTTGCGTGGGGAAAGAGACAGAAGTATTAAATGCCTCCTCCAACCCAAAATTTAACCACTGGGAACCTCATTCTCCGCAGCCTGACTGCAAAGGAGAAGAAGGGCCAGGCTTTAAAAACATAAGGTGGGCATGGAGTAGACTTTCATCTCCAGGTTGATTTGCCTATTGCCCGCCCGCCTACCTGCCTTTTCAGTCTCAGGCAAAGATGGTCTGGTTCTAAGCGTACTCTCTTAAAGGGTTGAAAGGTTCAAGGCAGCAGACAACCAGTCATATAAGACAAGGAGACAGCTGAATTATCAGTACATAAAATCTAAAAGCAACAAGCCACAGTTTTACAAGTTACAATACATATCCACAAAATCACAACAGGAGAAATGGTTAAGCACCCTCCAGAACAACCATGCCCTGCAAAATGCCTGCAAGGCAGAGGCTTTAACCATCTCCCCTGTTAAGACTATTCTACAACAGAGCAGGAACAAGCCTTAGCAGATGCTGAGCGATGGACAGAACAGAGTACACTGCCAGCAGGGTATGCTGAGAAAACCTAGGGTTGCCAACTCCAGGTTGGGAAATTCCTGAATATTTGGTGGTGGAGCCTGAGGAGGGCAGGGTTTGTGAAGGGGAGGGACTTCAGCAGGGTATAATGCCATACAGTTCACTCTCCAAAGTAGCCATCTTCTTCAGGCATACTGATCTCTGTAGTCTGGAGATCTGTTATAATTTCAGGAGATCTCCAGATCCCACCTGGAGGTTGGAAACCCTAGGAAGACCTGAGCTGGAACATGGACTCCTAAGGGGAAGGGATAGTCTTTACCAGGGGCCATTTCATAGAAAAAGAGGTGCAGGAGCTCATTAGCATAACTCATTAGCATAACCTATTTGCATATGCCACACACCCTGACATCACTGGAAGTGTGTCAGAAGGCAACACCCACCACTCAGGCTCCACTGGACTGTTTTGGATTGCTAGCTATTGGGGGGGAGGGGACATGCAGATCTGTCCTCACAGGGGAGGGAGAGCTTGTACCTGAATAAAACTTGGTCTTAAAGGTGCCACTGGACTGTTTCGGGCTGGGGGGGGGCTCTGCAACTTACCTGGCTGCTTCTTGCTCTGACTGAGGGCTGCTGGGAGTAGGGGGTGGGGCTTGTTGCATGTGCCCGCCCCCTGGGCTCTTTATTGCCGGAGCTCCGCTCCTGTGTGCTCCTGCAGGAAATGACCCCTGGTCTTTACAGTGACTGTTTTACTGCTTTTGAGGGTGGGCAACGATGCCATTTTGTTGTTGAACTGCCCTTGGTTTTATTCTATTTTTGTACCATTTCTTACAATATTTGGATTTCAATTTGAGCCTTATTTCTCAGGGGGGGTGGGAAATCAAGTCTAAATTATTTTAAATACATAAATGTTGTCTCTTTCCTTGTCAGCTGCCTCGAGCACATTTTCTTGTAGAAGAGTGGCATACAAATATTCTAAACAAATACCCCCCTATATATTTTTCTATCCTCCTCCAGAATCAAACCATGTGATTTGTGCAAGTGGGAACCAAGTATATACACTCAGTGTCTTATGTCTTCAGAAGCAATCGCTGTTAGAGGGGCATGCTTTTATTACTTCCCAGAAATGGAGAGACATTAGCCACTTCAGCAGAATAAATCTCTTTCTGGGGATGGGGAGCTGGCAGAAAATAACAGCTTTGCTCTGTCAAGAGCATAAAACTAATTATTCCATTCAAGCGAGTGGGGAGTGCAAACAGAAAAAAAAAACCCGGATATTGGAAAATGCTGTTGATATCCAAGATGATGGTTTCCAGCTAAAGGCTGAGTCATATCCTGCCATTGTCTTCTATCGGAAATGGGCCCGCAGGAAGGGTTACTAGGTTAGCAACGAGCTTTTCCAGCGAGTCTGGCATATGGGAACCTCAGAATCATATGTAAATATTTGTCCCGTTCTGATTATATTTGTCCTGTCTGATTGTAGGGGTAGTTGTCTTGTTCTGATTGTAGGGATGCAGCTAGCTAGCAGGGTTGCCAACCTGCAGGTGGGGCATGGTGATCTCCGAGAATTACAACTGATCTCCAAATTAGAGATCAGTTCCCAAGGAGAAAATAGCTGCTTTAGAGGGTGGACTTTGTGGCATTATACTCCGCTGCTGACCTCCCTCGCCTCTCCAAACCCTGCTGCCCCTCAAATCTCCAGGAATTTCCCAACCCAAAGCCGGCAATCCTATGTAGCTAGCCTTCTTGGCTCGGTTGGGCTCCCAGATTTCAGGGGGATGGGACTTCAAGTAGAGAAACAGAGAAAAATTTAGTGACTTTTTCATAAGTAAGGAAAGCTTTTATATCCCCGTTGCCACATTGTGGCCAAGTATCCATGAATTGTTAGCAGCAGAAATGTAAAAAACCGAATAACCTTACTTTTTAAAACCATGTGTATATTTTTACATCAATTTTTCAAACTGCTTAACTCATATCGTCTAAATTCCATAACTGGTTAGCTGTGATGGTGAAAGTTATAGTGCAGGGGTACCATAACAACCAGGAGACAGTGGACCCAGAGCCAAAATCAACATAATGTTATCCAGGGCTATTTCTGGGCAGGAACGCACAGGAACGGAGTTCCGGCTGGCTCCCGAGTTGGCCACGCCCAGCAGGAACTCATTAGCATGATAGGCCACACCCAACAGCAGAAACTCATTCGGATTGGCTACAATAGGGGTGTGTGGCCTAACATGCAAAGGAGTTCCTGCTCCAAAAAAA
>NW_015174858.1:296468-307161 GCF_001447785.1 Gekko japonicus
TGGCTGGATGACCACACTTCTGGTGACATGGGGGTGTGGCCTAATGTGCTAATGAGCGGTGTTGTCAGGGGTGTGGCCTAATATGCTAATGAGTGTCTGTTGTTGGGTGTGGCTTATTATGCTAATGAGTTCCTGCTGGGCTTTTTCTACAAAAAGAGCCCTGAGTTATCTTCCCAGTGTGTGTAGCAGCCACACAAGGCTTTGGATTGGAGGCATGATTGACCCTTCCTCCATCTGTAACTTTTAGTAGGGATACCAGCCTCCAGGCGGGGTCTGGAGTTCTCCCAGAGTTACAACTCATCTCCAGACTACAGAGATCAGTCCCCACCGAGGAACTAGCAGCTTCAGATGGCAGCCACTGTGGCATCAAATGCCTGCTGAGCTCCCTCTCCGATCCAAAATCCATTCTTCAAGGCACCACCCCAGATCTCCAGGAATTTCCCAAGGTGGAGTGGCAACCCTAGCTCCAGACCATTACTCATCCTGGAAAAGGAAAAAGACAGGCAAAGCAAAGACAGTCTTTCCCACCATCAGGGCTATGAACAGTGGGGGCAGGGTGGATCTTACACACTCCTTCCGTACTGCAGCAGCAACTATAGGGATATTTGGCTAATAGAGCAAAGTCTTGCCCGGTCATAGAAGCATGATACTGAGTGCAGTATATAAATCTCCCAAGAAGTATATTGCAAAAAAAGAGGTAAACTTGCATTTATCCAAGTAGATCCAGTTCACATTCAGGCTGCAGCCTAAAGAAGCGAGAGAGGCCTTTCTCTAAAGAGTGCTTTCCTATCACAAATGGCCAGCTTGGCCAGCGCTGTGTGTGGGAGCAGGAGGGCACTGTATCTACGGGAGAGACCTGCAGAGACATGTGTCTCCATGGAAGGCCATGTGCTGAAAGTGAGAGGACAAAGAGACAGAGAGCGGTCAGAGGGCAGCTCCCAGGTTAAGAGAAAGGGAGGCATCCCGTTCAAAGAGATCACACCTATACACACCTAGGGTGCGTTCAGACGGGCAGCTAATCCCACCATTATGCCGGCTCAAACTTGATCCCAATCTTTTTAATCCATCCTCGCACGACCAGACATCTACTGGGGGAATCGCCTTACTGTGCGCTGCTTCCGCTGTGGATTGTCTAGACAGCATCCACTGAATGAGGCATGCGCGTGGTGGCTTTTTTTAAAAAAAGTTTGTGCATGCGCATAGGCATGATATTGCGTCCTGGGTTATTCGCGCATGCCTGTTTGGGATGGTCTGACGTTAATTGCGTGCTGGAAGTTCGGGATGGTCTGACGTTAATTGCGTGCTGGAACGATCAGATGGGGGAAAGTCCGTGAGTGGCCCTTTGGAACCAAAAGCTCTAGATTTAAAGTAGTATCTTTTTAGTATGGCTCCTAAGCGCAGCAAAACGGGATGCTCATGGAAGACGGATGTTTCCCAGATGTTGATGTCTAGACATTACATTTAAATCCATGAGGCACCCATGCCTTGCGCGGATCTAAAGAGCCACCTGAACGCACCCTTAGAGCGATATAGTGCCCACCAATATCCAGGCATGATGAGTTGCTCACTCTAACACGAACTGGATCTGAAACAGGGCTCTACATGACTGCTATTACACTTTAAGGTATTCTTGTCAGATCTTTTCACAGATCTCCCTTTGTAATGCCTGTTTTGGCCTTTCCAAATAAATATCCATAGACTTACAGTATGCAAGCCCTTCTGATAGCATGAATGGAAGGCACAATGTTTGTTTTTTAAAAATAAATCAACAATACTTGCTTCCAGGCATACCCATGCAAATCAGTAGCTTTGCATATTATTTTCTGTAAGCTAGCAGCACAGTGATTTCATTTTCTGTCCCACTGGGGAAAAAGTGAATGTAATTAGTAAATAAGAATCATGGGGGCCTTTCCGCACACTCAATTTACTCCTGACTTTCTCGGCAGTCAATCCACAAGCTCTGGAATTGGTTTCTTCCATGTATCTGCCCTCCCTATGAATTCTCATAGTTGTGGAGTCATCTTATTTTCTTCTGCATGTGCCTTCAATAAACAGGATTTTCAAGGGAGGGTGCTGGCTTCATCAGTGGCATCACAGCACCCCCTCCTTTTATTTTTTACACCTGCTTATATCAATACATTAATATCCCATTGTAAGGATAGGTCAAGCGCAGGTTCTTGGAATTCCCAGCTTTCAATTTTTTAAAAAGTAAGTCTCTATTTCCTTCCCTTATGGAGAGATAAAGAAAAAGGCATATCTCCGTAAGGGAGGAGGCTATAGGCTTACCTTTTGTTTTTCTGATAGCTGGGAATTCAGAGAACCTGCTTGACCTATCATTACAAAATCAGGGTGCTAGACGGCCCTGGGACGAAGACTGGATGGCAGCGTCGCTTTGGAACTTACATCATTGTTCTGGGTCTATCTTGCCAGAACCCATCTTGGAATCATGGACATCTGGAGCACCAGCACTTTACTTTATTATTGTACTGTTTTATCTTGTTTTTAACTGTTTTAAGCATGGCCTCGAGCCCTAATTGTTAGCCGCCCTAAGCCTGAGGGGAGGGCGGGATATAAATTGAATAATAAATAAATAAATAAATAAAATATATCAATATTTTAGTGCTGTTTAAAAAATTAAAAATAAAACCACTCATCTTAAGGGTAGGATGAAAGAGAGAGAGAGAGTGGTTTGACAATAACAATAGTCCAGTCAGTGAAAAATGATCTGGGGGTGGGTGGTAGTGGGCAATTCAAAGAAAACTGACAGAAGTGTTACACAGAAGCAAAAGGTGATTCCAAATAGGCTTCCAGAAAAACGCTGGAGTAAAAGTGGTCTCAGAAGAACTGGGGGGGGGGGCCCTCCAAAGTGAAAACTAAAGGCACAAAAATGTATGCAGAAATCAGGGGATAAATTAAAGAGGGGATGATGATAATGAGGAGATTAGATTTATATCCTGCCCTTCACTTGGAGTCTCAGAGCAGTTTACAAACTCCTTTCCCTTCCTCTCCCCACAACAGACACCCTGTGAGGTAGGTGGGGCTGAGAGAGCTCTGAGAGAACTGCTCTTGAGAGAACAGCTCTGAGAGAATTATGCCTGGCTTCACATGGAGGAGTAGGGAATCAAACCTGGTTCTCCAGATTAGAGTCTGCGGCTCTTAAGCACTACACCAAACTGGCCAGAACTGACAAAGAAAAAACCTATGTGGAAATCCCATGTACTGGATGCTTCTAAAGATCTTTTTTTTAAAAAAAAGAAAGAAAAAAGATCCACACTGCAGTTAACAAAAACAAGTATGAAATGTAAAATTTCCAAATTAAAAAGGAGATATCGTTTCTCATCTATGCAAATGTTAAACAAGCAGGTAGGAAACCAATTCATGAAGAAACGTTAACTAAGATTCTATATCTACCTTTTAAACTACAAAAAACTGTACTTATGAGGGTTAAAAGATCTCTTGACACATTTCCCCCAGATAAAAAAGATTATTCTTATAATAGGTGGTTGTTCCTATGAATGTTGCATTTTTCTTTTAACTGTAGAAATAATTGGTGCGCTCTTGTATTTTTTATTCCTGGGTAAAGAATATTGAACAAAAAAGGGGCACAATTTACATAATAAAGACCCAAATCAAAGAGGTCTCCAGTCTCCAGGCTAGCTAACTGGGGGCTGCACAGCGGCAGGATGGTGGGTGACGGGTCCTGCACAACCCAGGACCAAAGCAAAACAAGTGGGTAGCTCTCTGTCTGCACTCTAAGAAGCAGACCAACTAAACATTTCCTTGCCTCCTCCTGTGTAGTTTGGAGTAGCTTTTTGTTGTCCACGCAAAGGCTGGGAGAGGCCTGAAGATGTGCTTCTTTCCATTTCTTCCTACTGATCAACACCAGAGTCGGTCTTCAGCTCAGCGGTACAGCTGCTTCTTTGTACACAGAAGGTCCCAGGTTCAGTGCTCAACATCTCCCGCTAAAGGATTTCAGATGCTTAGGAGAGATCTTTTTCTGTTTGAAAACCTGGAGAGCTGCTGCCATTTCAGAGCAGACAATACTGAATCTAGGGTTGCCATGTGGCACTTACCTTGCCGGCGGGGGACTCCCATAGAGTTTTCCCTTGTATGGCCGTGGCCCTGCCCCCAGCGTGCCCGGCATCATAACGTCACTTCCCTGTGACGTGCACGCTGGGGCGGGGTTCCCCCGGGGCCCGATTCCCCGGCGTTGGGGAACGGGCCTCTGGGGTGGGGGGATTTCCGCCCCCCGGGGGGACTTCGCAGCCCTAACTGAATCGGACAGACTAATGATTGAACTTGGCATAGTAGTTGCACAGGTGTATATTGACTATCCAGCTCCCCTGAGATATGGATTAATGCCTTACATATTTTTTAACACCTAAAAGTGGGCTGGGATTTGTCCATTTGAGCTTGCTCAGTGGACTCCACACCTCTTGAATACTTATTTTGAGTTTTGCTTGGGAGATACTGCTTCCTTTCCTTGTTGCGTTGTCTTTCAAATAGTGTAATTTGGAAACTGTCCCTTCTGACTATTTGATACGGTGCTTCTGTAGACCAAAACTTACTCTGCAAACCTCAGTTTCCCAAATAAGGGAGATTCAGGTGGGTAGCCATGTTGCTCTGAAGCAATAGAATACAGTTTGAGTTCGGTGGCATCTTTAAGATCTACAAAGTTTAATTCTGGGTATAAGCTTTTATATCTGAAGAAGTGTGCATGCACATGGAAGCTTATACCCAGAATTAAACTTCGTTGGTCTTAAAGGTGCTACTGGACTCCAACTAAGAGAGGCCCCATTCACACGGAGGATTTGCCGCGCTAAAGGCACGAATGTCAGGCGGATTTTCAGGGCACGATCACACAGCAACATCTGGGAACCATAGCACACCCGTGGCCAACCCATGGCGTCCCGCCAAAGATGCACAGTAAAAAACTACCTAGTGCACTAGTATCCAGAAAACGCGGGACAGGGGTGGGCGTCTGATCGCGGGAGCGCTAGTATCCCATGGCATCTGGCGCCCGTCCATGTCCCATCGCAAACCAGATGTTTTCCATAAGCACATGCACACAAACACGTAACTGAAAGCAGTGCTGCTCCGCGGAACTGCGCATGCGCACAAATACAAAACGCTTGCCGCGCCGCTTCTTTGCCATGCTCCAGCATCGCCGTGTGATCGCCAGCTAACAGCCTAAGCACGAAGACTTGGGGGACTGTGTGATTGGGCTACTGTGCTTTATTTTGCTCAGAGACAAACAGCCATGCCTCCCCCCCACACGTTATCTGACCCGTGTGACCGGGGCCAGAGTAACTGTGAAATTGCCCTGCTTCCTGGCCCCTTTTCCCTTTTGTTTTCCTGCATCTCCAACCATATTATAAGCCAATATTTTGTTGCATGAGGAAAAGGGGGTTTCATGTGCATGCACACTTCCTCAGATACATTGAAATTGAAGTTCAAAGGCATCTGCCTATATATACGAACTGTTAACTTCCATTGCTAATTTGCTGTTCACCTAGGTAGACAGTAAAACAGTAAATCACCGTGTACAAATAAACAATATAAGTTGATTTTTATCTGCAATGTTTTAGAATTCAATTATAAAAAAATTACAACCATAACATTATAATATGCAATATAAAGCTTAGCAGTACATATAGAATACTACAGTGCTAGTTTCAGACAAACGACGGAGTTCTAGTACACTGTCCGTTTGCGAGTCCTTCTTCAGGTTTGTCATTCTGTACTTATATCTTCATTAGAATGAAGTGCTGCAAGCCATATTTCAGAATGCTAATTCTTATACAATTTTGATGTACGCTACCACGCTAATTCTGGTGACTGGGGAGCTCCTATAGCAAGCTCTAATGTGACTGGGTCTACAGTATATAATAATTGGCTAAGCTTGACTGAGGGAAGCTGAAGAAGGACTCGCAAACGGACAGTGTACTAGAACTCTGTCGTTTGTCTGAAACTAGCACTGTAGTATTCTATATGTACTGCTAAGCTTTATACTACATATTATAATGTTATGGTTGTAATTTTGTTTATAATTGAATTCTAAAACATTGCAGATAAAAATCAACTTATATTGTTTATTTGTACACGGTGATTTACTGTTTTACTGACTATTACACACCGTGGTCCTGTTTGTTGTAATAAGTTCACCTAGGCAGAGGCATCTGCCTGGATATATGAACTGTTAACTTCCATTTCAATGTATCTGAGGAAGTGTGCATGCACACGAAAGCTCATTACTTAAATAAAACTTTGTTGGTCTTAAAGGTGCTGCTAGACTCTAAATTTGTTTATGGGAACAGTCTCTGTTTATCTAAAAGTTGCTCTTCTTGTTTAGATAACTTGGTCACATAGTTCATTAATATTAGCAAAAGTTTCACTGAGATTAAAGAACTATGCATATGCCAGAGCATCTGGCTTGGAGTAGCTAGTCCTCTGAAAAGGGACCCCACACAAACACACACACACACACACATGCAGAGAACCTCTTCATACTCTGAGCTGAAGAAAAAGTGTTTTGTGGGAATGAGGCTCCATTTGAAATACAGCCCAGCATAGTAGCTGGATGGATTCAGATACTGAACCAGGCAATTATGTAAACTTCACTAATGTGAAAGTATGAAACGTCACTAATGGTGTGAAGCATTAGTGGTAATTGGTGCTATGGAGGGGTGCTATTCCCTTATCATTAGTGGCAGGTGACCCCATTCAAGGATGGAAGCTTTTTTTAACCCATGTACCACAATATTCCATTATGATTCCAGTACTTGGGAATGTATATGTTCTGGTCAACAATATTGCTGATACATCACTGCTGTAGTACCCATGTAACTGCAACATTCACCTATTATGAAAATGTACTCACACTTGTATATTTTGCATAATTCCACATGGGTAGCATAGAGCTGGGCAGGGTTACACAGCCCCTGAAAGACCTGCTTAACCCCCCCCCCCCCCGCCGCCCTTTAGCCTTCTCGTATCTCAGACTGTCCTGGTTGTTCCCCAGCACAATCTGGGGGCAGACAAGATTTGTAAGAGTTGAAAATCAAATAACAGAAGCATCATAGTATATTTTGTACATACTTATTTCTTTTGTTCCAATATTGGCTCTGTACAGGGGTTTGAAGGACCGCAAAACCAATTCAACCACACAGCCAAAAAAGGATAGAGGGGGAAAATGAGTGTGCCCACATATTACCTCTGGTGTTGGGGAGAAAACTATGTTTCAAGCCTGTCTCTACAGTTCTAAGGACTAGTTAAAAGTGAAACACACAATTGTCAAGATGCTGAAATGTGGTATCAATGTAATATGCAAAGTGGCCTCTGAGTGACAGAAACAGAGTCCTGTCCGTGCCGCTGACTCCCTTGCTATGCCACTGCAGACGTAAGTAGCAATTCTCCTCTGGATGTACTTTACATTTTGCTGTTGCTATGCCAACCTGCATCAAGCTGACCTTTGACAGTCACACACACTGAGTGTTTAGACAGCTCTATTCAAAATGAACTGGAAGGTTTCTGGTCCATCCAGAAAGGTCAACTATAGTTACAGAAAACAGGACGTGCAATAATATAAAAACTGCCTCCCCACTGCCTACTGCGTGGGACTGCGATCTGGGTCAGATTTGCCTTTGACAGGATTCCTTTTCAAAGACATGTGCAGAGTCCCCTGGAAGTCTGACCCTAAGCATGTTTACTCAGAAGTAAATCCTACTGAGTTCCATGGGACTTATGTGAACAGGAACACAGTACTTGGAATTCCAGCCTGAGATTCTCAGGCCACAATCCACCACACGGTCCAAGGCACTTAAGCCTTGTGAAAACTGACAATGTTAAGTGTTGCAGCTCTATGTTGCACAGTATGTTCCATTCTAAGGATACAGTACCAGTGATCAAAAGTCATCTGGATCCAAGGAACCACGAGTGAAGCTTGGCCTATGGAAAGGTTCCTTCCCACCTCCTCCAGGGTTTGATCCACCCAGCTTTTTTTGCTATTGAAAAGAGGAAAAGGGGTCTCTGAACAGTAAAGAATGCTATGCTGTGCATCATCAGACTTTCACATACAAAAGCCATGTGGGCAGTTAAAGTGTGAGAGGGAACGTTACTGGACGAGAGACAGCAGAAATCTGGCAGGACCCAACTCCTGTATTTGCAGCCACTTTAAAAGCTGTCTGGACTTTTGTACAAGGCCAGTTCTAGGTTTTGGAGGCCCCTACTCACCCTTCCAGGAATTACAACTGATTTCCAGATTACAGAAATAAATTCCCCTGGGGGAAAAATGGTTACGTTAGATCCATGGCATTATATGCCAATGAGGTCCCTCTCTATGTTCTATCCCCAAATCTCCTGGAATTTCTCAACCTGGAGTTGCATTCCTAGTATGCTCCCACCAGTCCTTGCATTTCCCCCCTACTTACAAGCCTTCCCACTGCCCACTCTCACAGCTACCGACACTATATGCATTCTGATGGCACTGGACATTGTGTGCGTCTGGTTATGCTGTTGCCATGGCTACCAGGAGCGCCATGGCTATGCATCACATACATGATCTTCCTCAAGTATGCTGGGAAGCACGTTTAGTTTGGGAGTGTGGGTAGTAGAGAGTTTATGAACAGCACAAAAGGGTGGTCAGCTGGAGAGGCAAATGGATGGTGGGTTGGTGGCTGTAGGCCCAACCCAGAAAGCCCCAACAGCTGCCCGCCTCAGGGTATGTTGACACCAGGATTGCAACTTGAGTGGGAAATCTGCAGAATCAACAGAACTAACCCCCCCACCCCGAGTACTAGAAAGACGTTTGGATCCAAGAAGACTCAAAGTGAAACAGCAACCATCCTAATCAAGGTGGCCAACTCTTAAAAGTGGTCTCGCTGTCCCTTTTCCATCAGTTTGATCTGCTGTGATCAGGTAATGGTTACTTAGCTCAGTGCCATTAAAAACTTCAACTGCCCATTTCTGCATATTAAACCTCTATTAAGGGGGCAATATTTTTTTCCTGGCCAGTTGGCAACCTTTATCGTTATGCTATTTCACAAGTGTATGGTGTATTCCATTTAAATGGGATGTATTATGGTCTGGTGGTGGTGGAAAGTGTCATCATGTCACAGCCAACTTATGGCAACCCCTTGTTTGTCAAGGCAAGTTCAGAGCTGGTTTTGCATTGCCTGCCTCTGCGCCTTGTACCAGATCCAGAGACAACCAAGGAGCCCCCAGTTCCTTTACTGTATCAACATTGGCAGTTCAGTCAACTTGTGGTGCTTCTATGGACTTCAAGATGAAACTTATTCAGCAAAAAGATATGTTGAGAATATATTGGATACAGTGACTTTTTAGTCACTGAGAGCCAGTTTGGTGTCGTGGTTAAGTGTGTGGACTCTGATCTGGGAGAACCGGGTTTGATTCCCCACTCCTCCACTTGCACCTGCTGATGTGACCTTGGGTCAGTCACAAGCTCTGGCACAGCTGTACTTGAAAAAGAGCAGTTTGTGTCAGAGTTCTCTCAGCCCCACCCACCTCACAGGGTGTCTGTTGTGGGGAGGGGAAGGGAAAGGAGTTTGTAAGCCCTCTGAGACTCCAAGTGAAGGGCGGGGTATAAATCCAATCTCTCCCCTCTCTCTCTCTCTCTTAGTAAAGGACTGTTTAAAGTGCCACCATTGTTGTTCTGTTTTGTTATATATAACACATTCAGATTGCTGTGCCTAGTTCTGGTTGCTGTATTTTGAAGAGCTAAAAATGTGCAAAAAAAGGGCAATCAAACTCCTCAAGGGGTTAGAGTACTTGACCCTTGAGGAAAAAAATCAAATCCATTGGGGGCATTTTGGTAAGAAAACAGAAGATGGAGAGGGGTCACATAGTGAGAGATTTATGAAATTATTGACAGGAATAAACTGTTGTGTTAAAGCTTTTAAGAGGGGTGAGAAGGTTAACTCTTTTTCATTAAAAGCATCAAAATCATGAAGACACCGCTTCTCTTGTTTTCGTCTCATCACCATAAAACATCCTTTCGAGCACCTGAAAAGCTGAGGCATCAGCGATAGATCTTAATTAGCTTTCCGTGCTACCAGCAGTGGTTTAACTGTAGATTTTACCTTTTCCCCCAGAATATTTTATATGTAACTAGCAAGTGGCGAATCTGAAACTTTTACATGCTGTCAGGTCAAGATAAATGCATTTGCTATGGGAAAGATTTATGACTGCTGGAAAACAGCATTGATTCATTGCCATATATCCTTACGTCAAAAGTGAATTTAGAGAATTGCCTCAAAACCAGGTCATTGCTATTGCCAGCTGATGTTGACTCAGGAGGGGGAAAAATCTACCATCCACTAATTAATTTTGAGAAAGATCAGATTTCTCCCGTAGTCTGAGCTGGAAAGTCAGTCTTCCACATCGGAGGACCCACACGTAATAATTAGAACTGCAAGCTTTAATCAGTTTAATTGGTAGATCAATCAACTAAAGCTTTAATTGATTCATCAGTGGGAACAAGCATTAATCAGTGGGGTTCAAACCGAAGGCACGTTTATTTTTCTCTTTAAGGCTGAAGTTCTCTGCATGCAATCTGAAGAGTAAGTCTCACGGAACTCGGTGGAACACAAGCCCTGAGCATGAGGAGAGATGGGTATACTTTATAGGGGTCTGGGGATCAAAGTGGGCGCAGCTGAGACTTCAAGCTCGTAATGAT
>NW_015174858.1:307207-353354 GCF_001447785.1 Gekko japonicus
CTGCATTCTGAATCATGTCTACTGTTCTGTGCTTGTTTCAGATTTCCTAGTACTTTACTTATTTGATATCTTCTCCTATGGATCACAATGACTTACTTTGTGTAATTTACCTTGAGGCTCAGTGAGAAAGGCAAGCTATAAATATAATAAAAAATAATGAATACAATTTTGAGGTTCTCTTCCATGAGCGGGATGGGATCATGTGTCGAACAAGTTTGTACCAGGCCCAAAGAAATGGGCCCTGCATAGGACTTGATTTCAAGTAAATGTGGTTACAAAGATGACTGTGAGCCATTTGCTCTTTGGTGTGTTACTGTCATTTGAAAGGAAAATGAATCTTCCTTTAAACACTGAGTTATTACTTTCGTTTGTTACAGTTGAGTTGCAATTAGAGCCAGACCAGACATAACATGGGTGAGAGTGGATCCCCAGAAAGATAACAAAACTGAAGAAAAGTGCAGCATTGAGTAAGGAGAGGAGGGGAAGACAGACACAACTGGAGCCTCCGTCTTTTCCCCAGAGATTTAAAGTAGCCATGGAGGCATTTCTAATAGGGAGAAGGTAAGGAGGGAAGAATTCATCTCCCCTCCTTCCGCAGCAGCAGCAGCAGCAACAGCAGCAGAAGACTAGGTTTTTATACCTCACTGTCCTCTTCCCTAGGGAGTCTCAAAGTGGCTTACAATCTCTTTCCCTTCCCCTCCTCACAACAGGCATCTTGAGAAGTAGGTGGGGCTGAGAGAGTTCTGAGAGAACTGTGACTGGCCCAGGGTCACCTAACAGGCTTCATGTAGAGGAGTGGGGAACCACACCCAGCTCTCCAGATTAGAGAATACTGCTCTTAAATACAACATCGCACAGCATCACCCTTGTCCCTTGCAGTTGCTGTTTGCAGTACAGTTTTCTGTCTGGGGATTCATACCAGGGCTGGAGACAAAGTGTCCAGCCTCCTCAATAAAAGATTAATGGAATGCTATTTACCAGGTGATGTTACTTACTTCTGTGCCATGAAAAACTAAATATTAAGCCAGTTTGGTGTAAAGGTTAAGTGCGCAGACTCTAATCTGGGAGAACCGGGTTTGATTTCCCACTTCTCCACATGTACCTGCTGGATGACCTTGGGCAAGCCATAGTTCTGATAAGAGCTGTTCTTGAAAAAGAGCAGTTTCTGTCAGAGCTCTCTCAGCCCCACCTACCCACAGGGTGTCTGCTGTGGGGAGGGGAAGGGAATGGAGTTTGTAAGCCGCTCTGAGACTCCTTTGGGTAGTGAAGGGTGGGGTATAAATCCAATCTGTTCTTCTCTTCTTCTTCTTCTATTAATGGGGCAGGACATTTTGTCTCCAGTTTGTTGGCAATCCTAATAGCCAGAGTGGTGTGTGGTTAGATTGTCAGTCTAGGATCCCCATACTGCCATGGAAGCTTGCCGGGTGACCTTGGGCTAGTCACACAGACTCAACCTAACCGACCTTACAGGGCTGCTTTGAAGCTGAAATGGAGAGAATGATCTAAACTGCTTTGGATCCCCCACTGGGGGAAAGGGCAAGGCACAAATGAAGCAAATAAATCGATTTTATTTAATTGGTTCATCCATTAAAAAGTTAAATATATAGCTGGCTAAGAAATTTTTGCCTGGTGGAACATAAATACACGTTGATGGGGTCCGAACTGGCGGAGACTGACCAAGAGAGAGATCTAGGAGTCGTTGTAGATAACTGAATGAAAATGTCTGGACAGTGTGCAACTGCAATAAAAAAAGGCCAATGCTATGCTGGGGATTATTAGGAAGGGAACTGAAAACAAATCAGCCAGTATCATAATAAGGTAAAGGTAAAGGTTCCCTTGCTCGCGAATCCGACTCTAGGGTTGCGGTGCTCATCTCCGTTTCAAAGCCGAAGAGCCAGCGCTGTCCGAAGATGTTTCCGTGGTCATGTGGCCGGCATGACTAAACACCAAGGCGCACGGAACGCTGTTACCTTCCCACCGAAGTGGTCCCTATTTATCTACTTGCAATTTCTTGCTTTCGAACTGCTAGGTTGGCAGGAGCTGGAACTAGAGACAGGAGCTCACCCTGTCTTGCGGCACCCGGGTCTTGAACCGCTGAACTACTGACCTTCCACAGCCTGCAGTTCAGCGTCTTAACCACTTGAGCCACCGCAGCTCCAAGTATCATAATGCCCCTGTATAAATCAATGGTGCGACCTTATTTGGAGTACTAGCATTGGAAAAAGTACAGAAAAGGGCAACTAGAATGATAAAAGGGTTGGAACACTTTCCCTATGAAGAAAGGTTAAAGTGCTTGGGGCTCTTTAGCTTGGAGAAGTGACGGCTGAGGGGTGACATGATCGAAGTTTATAAGATTATGCAAGGGATAGAGAAGGTTGAGAAAGAAGTACTTTTCTCCCTTTCTCACAATACAAGAACTCATGGGCACTCAATGATAAAAGGAAGTACTTCTTCACCCAGAGTGATTAACACATGGAATTCACTGCCACAGGTGGTGGTGGCGGCTACTAACATGGACTGCTTCAAGAGGGAATTGGATAAACATATGGAGCAGAGGTCCATCAGTGGCTATTAGCCATAAGGCATAGGTAGGAACTCTCAGTTTGGGGCAAGTTATGCACTGTATTCTTGCTGCTTGGGGGGGGGGGACAGTGGGAGGGCTTCTAGTGTCCTGGCCCCACTACTAGACCTCCTGATGGCACCCGGTATTTTTGGCCATTGTCTGACAGAGTGTTGGACTGGATGGGCAATTGACCTGATCCAACATTAGCTTCTCTTATGTTCTTATGTTCACCCTAATAATAATGGAAACTAGCTAGAATCTTAAAGAGTTGTTTCTCAGAGCCAGATTTCACCAGCGTCTCTGAACTACTACTGCAAGCCATGCTACTTCTCCTAAGAAATGCTGCCTCATTCTTTCTATTATGGGCAATGTAAGAGTACACAACATCCAATATAAGAAGCCAGTGCAGAGTCAGAAAAGAAAGGGACATACAGTAAGCAAAACCATCCAGTTCACTTCTGCTGTGTAGAATTTTACCGTAGTCCCATATAACTTTCTATTTTCCTGCTCCTCCATTGTTAGGTAGATCACACAACTCCTTCCCTTTAATCCCAGATCATCAATGATAAGGCAAAGGGTAATTTGCACTCTCTCAAATCACTTCTTCAGGGCTTCCCATACAGGCACTTGGTCGATCAGATTGTATAAGGTCTCTCTATTACATGTGGAGAGCCAGTGTTGTGTAGTGGGTGGAGTATCAGACTAGGATTTAGGAGACTCAGGTTCAAATCCCCACTCTGCCTTGGAAGATCATTAGATGACAGAGTTATTGTCATAAAATGAAATAAAGGAGGGGATAATGGTGTAAATTGCTTTGGGTCCTTGCTGGAAAGAAAGGCAGGGGAATAAATGTCTTAGTAAGAAGATAAGAACATAAGAACATAAGAACATAAGAGAAGCCAATGTTGGATCAGGCCAATGACCTATCCAGTCCAACACTCTGTCACACAGTGGCCAAAAATACCAGGTGTCATCAGGAGGTCCAGCAGTGTCATGGTGGTGGACATGTGTCATGGTGGTGGACATGTATCATGGTGGTGGAAGGTGGCGTCATATCACAGTTGACTTATGGCAACCCCACAGGGTTTTCAAAGCAAGAGACATTCAAAGGTGGTTTGCCATTGCCTGCCTCTACATACTAATCTGGACTCTCCTGGTGGCCTCCCATCCAAATACTAACCAGGGCCAACCCTACTTAGTTTCTGAGATCTGACGAGATCAGGCTAGCCTGGACCATCCCACTCAGGGGAATGAATGACAGTTATATGTAGATACATGTCATAAAATGGTCTTATTCCACACATTCAATAAACTTCTGAATCTAGTGTCAGAGAACAGTATTCTAAATTTGCAGCATCACCGGATTCAACCAGTTTTTGCCTGTCTGGTCTCAAAGGGTATAGTCCTCCTCTGACAGGATCCATTGACAAAGCTCCTCTTGATTTTAATGCACCAAGAACGCAGCCTAAATCTGTGACTGTCAGTTTCTGACTTGTGTTTGAACAGAATTGACATGATCTAATGTGTTGGCCTATTCCTTCCCTGGGAAACATGGGGTACCGCCCCGCTGATGTCAACGGGAGTGTCATCTACGTGTCAGCAGCAGGCAAAAATTAGGCCCTGAATGTTTTCTTGCCTGGATGGCACTTTTTCATGAAAACCAAACTCGGCTGTTCCTAATGAGTCACTGGCTCTGGCGAATGACAAGCAAAGCTCTTTGAGATTCATTTGCAGTTTCCTAATAGATGCAGATCTTAATGAGTCAGATACGCTTCTGTCCTGAGAGGCTGATGGTACAGTCAGTAGCAGTCAGCACTCCCAGTATTAGCCAAGGCTCATGACACGCATCACCCCAGAGCAGCAAATCTGCCAGAACAGTCCAGTTAATGTTCATCTCCCAAAATGCCCTTTGGCACCATGGAGGCAAGCACATCAGAGCGTGCAAAATTAAGCATAATACATGAGGACTGGAGACAATCAGGCTTAATCTAAGCAGCTGCTGATCTGCTCATCTTAACATACAACTCCTAATTTGAAACAGTTTTCATTAAATTATATTGACCTTTTTTTCAAAAGGTCCCCTAAAGATTTCACTCCGAATGCTGACCATGGTAAAAGTTACCATACCCGCAAAGACCCCCTTTGTGGTGGACAGAAGGACTGTGCACAATTTCTTGCCCTTTTCACTTTTGGTCCATTTGGCTCATGTATTTAGAAAGTTTTCCAATCTGGTTTCATTAAATGTCATTACATTTCATTTGTTCCTATGATCTCTCCTCCGTTTGCCTATTCCCCCCCCCATCCAATTGGCACGACATGTTCAAGGATAAGACCCTCCTCAGCCAAGCCATCCTCTTTATCAGACACAATGTCTCCAGTGATTAAGAAGCACACTTGCAGAACCGGCACAGAGAGATTTTTAGCAACCCAAGAAAGTGGGTGCAAATAAAAAAAATAAGGGGATCCTTGTACACCTGCCTATCCATTCACATCTAAATCAGGGACTGGAGGAAAGCTGTTTAAAAAAAACACAAAAATGCAGATGGGAGGAAGCTAAATTCTGCCCTCTCCCATATCTTAAGTCATTCTGTTCCATTAAAAGAAATTCTAGCATTTTTATCCCAGCCAAGCTCACATTCTGTATCAAAATGAGGACAGGATAAAAATGATTTAAGCACCACATTACAGCAAAGGTGAGCCGCAGGAAGAGGCAGAGTTTAGCTTGCTCATCCACAACATTTTTGTTTAAAAATAGACTGTTCCTGTTTTCTTCACATGCAAATGGGTGGACTCATGTAAACATATGAAGATCAGTGAAATCCCAGAGTGCGTTTTAGCGGGAAGTGGTGTCAACATATCAACAAGGTCTCTCCCCACACTGCTCATTCGAGCAGTGGCAGGGGATGGGACGTGGTAGCTGGAGATCACCTGGCATAGAGAGTGAGTTGGCAGCACTGTTGTGGTCAGAGGAATGCAAGCAAAGGTTTGCCTTTGTCCACTCCAGCAAGACCACTGACCATCACAGGTGGTGGTTCAAGGGTAGCAGTTGCCTCCTTCACCAGCCTGCAGCATTGTATGCTTGTACTGCAGTGTATGCAAACCTAGCGCACACACAGCTCCAGATAGAACCAACAGCAGGCAAACAGAAGCCACATTACACAGGATCATAAAATCAAAGCCACCTCTAAGTGCTAGCAACGTGAGTTAGGGTTGCCAGGTCCCTTCTGGCCCCCGGCGGGGAATGGAGCAATAGGGTCTCCAGATCCAGGTTGGGAAACTCCTAGAGATCTGGGGATGGAGCCTGGGGAGGACAGGGAACTCAGTGGGGTAACAATGCTCTAGAGTCCACCCTCCAAAGCATCCATTTCCTCCAGGGGAACTGCTCTTTGTAGTTTGGAGATGAGCTGTAATTCCAGGGGAATCCCCAGGTCCCACCTGGAGACCGGCATCCTTAAATGAAATCAGTTTAAATAGAACTTTGGAAAGGCAGACCTATTAACAACCCTCTCTGATGGCAAGATTTGTGTGTAAATCTTCTGAATGGAAAACATCCCTTTCACTTACTTTATAAATTTACCAAGTCCTGCAATTTGAGGAGGGATCAGTCCAGCTCAACCAGCAGCAGACATGAGATTACATCTTCACCTGCCTCCTCCATCCTCATAAAGCATTCTGTGGCTGGAACTGTTTGAGATCCATTTCTCCTTCTCTTACTTAACAGTTCTCACAAGGGGAAAGAATAATTGTTAAATTAGTATAAGCTTGTAGCATAGGAGATACATCCTTGGAGGCCAAAACACAGGGAATGACAACAGCTTGTGAGATGGAAAGAGCTCATGTCTGATACTGTACATTTCTTGTCATGATTTATGGCCTATCTTTTACAGCTTAGATCTTTAAGAACAAGGTGCTTACTTCTCTCAGTATCAACAGGCGTGGTGGTGGAAAGTCTTGGCAAGTCGCAGCTGATTTATGGTGACCCTTGAGGGTTTATGAGGCAATAGATGAAGAGTGGTGGTTTGCCATTGCCTGCCTCAGGCTGCAAAAACAACATCTGGGAATCGTAGAGCTCCCGTGGCTAACCCGAGGCTTCCCGCCGAAGATGCGCCGTAAAAAACTAGTACCTCCGAGGTACTAGTTTCCAGAAACCGCGGGGCAAGGGCAGGTGTCTGATCACGTTTCCAGTGGTAGCTCGTAGCATCCGGCGCCTGCCCATGTCCCGTCGCGAAAAGGTTCCCCCCCCCCAGGTCTCCATGGAATGCGCACAAGCACCCAACGGCACATGCGCACACTTTGGTTAAAAAAAACCACAACCCCCACCGCGCCGCTTCTTTGCCATGGCACAGGATTGACGTATGATCGGCACCTCCCCCCAAACCACGGGACGTCGGCGGGATGTTTGATCCAGCGGCCGCGCAGTAGTTCGCTCTGGGGCAAACAGCCACGCCTCCCACCCCACAATATCCGGCCCGTGTGACCGGGGCCTCAGTGTAGCAACTCTGTACTTCCTTAGTGGAAGCCCATCCAGGTACCAACCAGAGCCAGCACTGTTATGGTAGAATTTATAATTTCAAGATATTCTCTTATATTAGTCTAGTGTGTTAATTTGAAGACGTTCCCTGAGGTCACATGTTCAAGTAGGCAGTTCAGTTAGTTGAGAGTGCTTGCATAAACCTGTTGGAGTTGTTCCTTAGATTAAAACAGTTCAAACTGCTCCTCATTCTTCTGGTCTTTGATTTGGAACCTAGAAACATTATGAACACTGCTTAGCTTCTGAAGAGATTGGGCTAGCTTGGACCACCCAGAGCAGGCCTCAGCAATGGTAAGCATCTGCGTATAGACCTCTCATGCTAGAACAAAACAGGTTCCCTTTCCTTACAGCTGATGTCCGGAGGGCATTGTGCCACTGGCGAAGCCTCAGCTGTACAGCAAAGAACAAGCCCTCCCTAGAAACACCAACCCTTGGAACCAATCTGAAAGCATAGCAGATGACAGAATGCAGACTGGTGATGAGACAGGTCAGGTCAACTCCTGCTTCCCAGCTGGCTTGAGGGCAGTTCAGACCCACCTCAGGAGAAGACTTGATGGATTCATCTCCTCCCTCACAGATGTCAGTGGAGCTTCTACATATAACTGTTCTATTCATTAGCCAGCTCAAAATTACAGCTGGTAGAGATGGTAATTGGTACGAAGCCAGGTGATTGGGGAATGCTTCTAGCACAACAACAAAAAAAATTCTCACAGATGTCACTGGAGCTTTTACTGGGGTTGCCAAATGTGCCCGGGGGGGTGGGGAATCCCCCGCTTCAGGGCCCCGATTTCCACCCCGGCGGAATTGAGGCCCGGGGGGAACCCCGCCCCCGAAGCCAAAAAAAATTGGGAATTGGACAACCTTCCCTTTATCAACCATTTCTCCCTACAGACAGCCAGGGACAAAACACACCTTGGGCTGTGGTCAGACACACTAAATAATCCACTTTCAGTGTACTTTCCAACTGGATTTTATTGTGTGAACTGGGTCATGTCCCTATGGTAAGGGATCCCTACAGGTTCCTGTGAAAACTTGACCTGGGGATCTCCAGTGTCTGAACTAATTCATTCAAAGTTCTAATTTTGATTAATCACTGTAGACTTTTCCATCCTGAGAGTCTGATAATATTGTTTTCTATTATTGCTGCTTTTTGTCATTTAGTAATTTAAATATGTACATCACCACTGACTGACCTGAATCTCTTTACAATTGTTTAGATAAGTAGGCAAAACTGGATAGAAAGGGCAGCAGTATCACGCCTGTTATCATAACATATTTAATTTTTTTACAGACCAGTTCACTCCCTGACACAATCGTCCTTTATAAAATGGTACACTTGCTATACTCTGTGCTATAGAAATGCCACAACATTACACATACAAAGTATCTAGCTACCTAATATGCCATTTCTGCTTTTGCATCTTCTGTCTGCCCCTCAAAGAAGCAATCACTTCCCTTAAGAAGCTGAGAGTCCACACAGATTTCTTAGCTGCAAAAGTAGATACTTAAATAAGTAAGGTAAAGGTAAAGGTTCCCTTGCTTGGGTTGCGGTACTCATCTCTGTTTCAAAGCCGAAGAGCCAGCGCTGTCCAAAGACGTTTCCGTGGTCATGTGGCCGGCATGACTAAGCACCAAGGTGCACGGAATGCTGTTACCTTCCCACCGAAGTGGTACCTATTTATCTACTTGCAATTTCTTGCTTTCGAACTGCTAGGCTGGCAGGAGCTGGAACTAGAGACGGGAGCTCACTCCGTCATGTGGCAATTCGGGTCTTGAATCGCTGAACTACCGACCTTCCACAGCCTGCAGTTCAGCGTCTTAACCACTTGAGTCAGCCCTTTTATCCACTATTTAAAAAACCTGTAAAAGTTGCAAAACAGGCAACTAAACGATGCTTCTGGTAGTTTGGTGAGAGCCAGTTTTGTGCAGTAGTTAAGTGCACAGACTTTAATCTGGGAGAACCAGGTTTGATTCCGCACTCCTCCACTTGCGGCTGCTGGATGACCTTGGGCAAGCCATAGTTCTGTCAGAGCTGTTCTGAAAGAGCAGTTCTTGAAAGAGCTCTCTCAGCCCCACCTACCTCACAGGGTGTCTGTTGTGGGGAGGGGAAGGGAAAGGAGTTTGTAAGCTGCTCTGAGACTCCGAGTTAAGGGCGGGATATAAATCCAATCTCCTCCTCCTCCTCCTCCTCCTCCTCCTCTTCTTCTTCTGAGAAAAACATCAAGAGGAGGGATTGCAGAGTGTTCTTTAAACATTAAAACAGATTGGACAGAAAAACAAACTGGAGAAGGCACCACTGGGAGGAAATTAACTATGTTCCTTTTCTCTAGGTGCAGCTATATTGGGTTCATGTTCTCCCTGTTGAGCAAAACAAAAGGCAGGAAGCAACTGTCAGTAATTTTCTCTCAGTTTACACTACCCTGGAATGAATTCAGGATGCCACTAACATATAAGATTTAAGTGGTACCAATACAACTATCCTGAGAGGTAGCTTGGCTAAGGGAATGTGACTGAATCGGTGTGCTTTAAGACTGAATGGAGATTTGAACCCAAGTATTCTCAGATGCAGCCCAACCTGTAACCACTGTATTACCCTGTATATGTTTCTTCATTTTTATAGCCATAATTTCACTATTCTATGTTGATTTTGCTAATTCACATTAACAAAAAATTGTGCTAAAGAACCTGTCTGTCAACAGATTGAGGAGCCTGGCTGGTATTCTGCGAATGTACGGCAGAGCCCTTGGACCAAGACTTTTCTGCCTTCCCTGCCACCCCTTCAAACTGTCTTCTGGGAGTGAGGGGTCTCTCATAATCATAGGGGGCAAAGAGAGGGTCTTCAGTGGGAAGGGGAAATCAGCATAAAACTTCCCTCCTTTGATGACAGAACTGCCCTTCTGTCATTGGAAATTTACAGATCGTTATTTGTGTGTGTGTGAAATGCAATTAAGTCACTTCTGATTGATGGTGACCCTATCAATTAACAATCTCCAAAATGTCCTACCATTAACAGCCTTGCTCAAGTCCTGCCAAACTGAGAGCCCTTGTGGCTCCCTTTATTGAGTCAACCCATCTCATGTTGGGCCTTCCTCTTTTCCTGCTGCCTTCAACTTTTCCTAACATAATTGCTTTATCCAGTGAGTCTTGTCTTCTCATAATGTGACCAAAGTACGAGAGCCTCAGTTTGGTCATTTTAGCTTCTAGGGAGAATTCAGGCTTGATTTAATCTAGAACCAACTTATTTGTCTTTTTGGTGGTCCATGGCATCTATAAAACTCTCCTCGGCTGAGTTCAGACTGGCAGTTTGCCCCAATATAGGCAAATGTGAGGAACGTTTCACAAGCCATCGAGAACACCATCTTGACTTTAAAATTTGGAAGTGAATAGGGAAGAGTCGGACTCGACTGTGCGACTGAACAACAAAAAAGGGGAGCACTGAAAATGTTTTTATGAATTCTGTTTAACTATTTAATTGCTTATTTTGTATTGTTAGTATTTTATACTGTTTTATTGTTATTATCTGGTGTTATGCCTCTGTTAGCCACCCTGAGCCTTCGGGGAGGGCGGGATATAAATCCAAATAAATAAGCTGATTAAAGGGGCCATTCACACAGGCACATCTGTCTGGCGTTCCCCACCCATACTCAACCCGTCTTGTAGTGCTTGCCTCCTGAGTTTAAAAGATACCTGGTGAAAGTGGTAGCAAACCCTGGAGACCCCGTTTATCCCACTTCATTCTTCTTCCTGGAAGTGTGAATGCTAACCACTAAAAGCCGGGAACAACCCATGTTAATGTGCGCTGGCTGTTTACGCAGACTGACCTCCTAGCCTCACTCTGGCACCAGGAAGGTGCAGGCGATTGCCTTGAAGAGGGGGTAGTGATGTGGCCGGATGTGCTTATGGCCCACAGCGGCCGGATCCTGCCCTATTTGCCGCCGCACCTAGGAACCTATGCGCATAGGCGCCCATGCATAGGTGTCTGCCATGAGGAAAACACCACTTACAGCCGTGCCTCCGGGCCAACAGTGTGAATGCTCCCTCGCACCTCCTCCCGGTATGCTCTCACATCAGTCTGCACAGTGTGACCGGGGAAACCCGGAACAGTTTGTTCCAGTTCTTTTTTGCCACGACTTTCTCCCGCTTCACACTGCCAGTCTGAACTCAGCCCTCTAACAGCATATTTCAAATGAATCACATTTATTCGTTTAAAAGATTAATATCCCACCTTTCCACAAAGCTCAAAGCAGCTTACATAACAAACCATTATATTAAGATCCCCCTCCATTACATTGGTCTTCCTGGTCCTACCTACTACACCTCACTGGCTATCTATCTGTGTCCAGTTGTCTTAAATCAACTAGCCTGAAGGAATTCTTTTTCCTCCACCATCACAAACAACAACAACAACAGGAGCCCTTGGCAAAAAGTGGGGCTTCTAGGAAAGTAGGGCAGGGGTACTAGTGCTTCTTTGTCTGAAAATATTATGGAAAGCTGCCCTGGACAAAGGGACAAATGCCATTTGTCTTCCTGCTTCATTTTCAATTGCATTTTAAGTGACCTCTGCAGGCAAGTGACACAGAAGTGCCATTGCTGTTTTAAATAGCAATGCACATTTACCATTGAGCATCACAGCTGAGAGTCTCCACAGATAATGTGTTCCTCAGCAGCAGTCATTAGCGTTCTTCCAAATGTGTGTTCTACGCCTCCAAATCAATGCCTACAAATCAGAAACTTCTTGTCAGCTCCAGCCCTGGGTTAACCCATCCCATAATGACTTGATGAAGGGATCAAAGAGAGCCCACCATGAAGTCTTTGATCATGTCTGTAACTCCCTGCTGAGCAGCAGGATGGATTTTATGCTGGGATTACAGAAGAAATGTAAATCAAGGGGCAAAATTAATTGAACCATTTTTGCAATGCAGTTAGGAAGAGCACATGAAATTATGTAAGCACTAAGCACAAATACAGTCTTTATGGCCCAGTCCTAAAATGAGTTACTTTTATTTTAGGACTGCATTGTTACCAAGTAAGCCTGTTCTTGCATTCTACACAATTTAAAGGGCTTTAAAACTGTAATTTGTTATTATTATTATTTAGCTATTTATAGTCCACCTTCCTATCTGAGACTCAAGGTGGGTTACATGGTGTAAATCAAGTGCAATCAGCAGGATGGGACATCCGATGAATGATACAATGGGGTTTGGACTACAGAAATCAGAATAAAAACAAAAATCTCAAACAGGGTTGCAGGAGCTTTTAAACACAATATGGTAAGTGGTGTAGCCTGGAGCATATTTACAGTGATAGGCAGCAATACAGTAGTGAAGAACATAGTCCCTGTCCCTTTACCAGTGCAACTTTTGGGTCATTTCAACTGTACAGTCCTATTTACCTGTGCCAAAAAGCCCTCTGGATTAATGTCATTTTGCATAGTTTGAGGAAACTAACTTGCATTCTAAATGCTCCCTCTAAGTTGTGTTGTGAGCAAAAATTCTACTTTGTGAGGTACTGACATTAAAGTTGTGAACGAGTGATTTGGCTGCTGCATAAATTAGTTTGCTCTGGAGCCATCCTTCCTGAGCTAAGACAAAAATGTGTGAGCTGGGGGTTAAAAATTGTGAGCTAGCTCACACTAACTCAGCTTAGAGGGGACACTGGGAGGCCACACCAGAAAATGCATGAGTATGGGCAGTTGTTAATTTTGTCTGTTCTCAGGATGGTACCTGCAGAAGGCACTGCTGGGATGACCAAAGGTGTCATGGCATAGCATAGGGAAACAGGTGGCCCTGCAGATCAGAGGGACCAAGGCCATCAAGGGCTATATGTGATAGTCAATACCTTGAATTAAGCCCAGTAATTGATAGGCAGCCAATCGAGTGACCACAGAATGGGGGTGATATGCATGTTCTGCTAGCTCCTGACAATAATCTGGCTGTTTTGATCTAAACAAGGTGTTTTGAAATAACTGGAGTCTCTGAACTGACTTTTCTGGCTGGGATTTAAAATCTGAATTAAGAAAATAGAGCGGTTTGGCTAAGTGAATAAAGGACAATCAAACTGTGTAAATTAAAATCTGCCAACTTTATTTTAAGTTGGTAGAATTTTAATAACTTTTAACAACGGATTTAAGACAGAGACAGAGAGCTGCGACATGGTCAAGCCCGAAGATGGCTAAGGTTAAAGATAAACAGGAATGGCAAGCAGCTATGGAGGCTATGGAAAAAAGGATGATGGAGGCTATTCAAGGATTGGGAAAGCAGATGGAGGAAGTTCAAGACAAAAATATGGCCACAATGAAAGAACTGGTTGTGTCAGAGGTGGCAGATCTCAAAAAGGAAGTGGGAGAAATTAAAAAAGAATTTCAAAGTTTATCACAAAAGTCTGGTGAAATAGAGCAAAAAACACAAGATATAGATAAAAAAGTGGAAACAGTGGTGAAAGAAAATAAACAGATAGATACAATGATGGAATACAGAGCCATGCAGACCCATCTCAGATTGAGAGGGGTAGAAGAGAAATTAGATGATAACATCCGTATTAGGGTTATTGAAGCCTTTGCAGAATATCTACAAGAAGAAGTCAATGACATAAAATATAATTTTGATTTGATTTACAGAGTGAATTCAGCTTATGCCCAACAGAAGAATCTGCCAAGGGATGTGATCGTGCAGTTGCTAACCAGATGGATGAAAGAGGATATATTTAAGAAGCAATTTACCGAACCACTAGAAATGGAAGGAAAAAAGATAATAATAATGAAAGAACTTCCTAGAGCAATTATTCAAGACAGGAAAAAATTCAGGAGGGTAACAGACAAACTGAGACAGTTGAATATAAGATATAGATGGGAAATACCACAAGGAGTAATCTTTAACTTCCAAATCCAAAGACATACAATCAAGACAGCAGAGCAAATGATAAGATTTATGTTTGATAATTCTAAAGACTTTGGAGATAAGTAAACTTACAACATGATGGATTACAAATTAATATCATGGAATGTAAATGGACTTAATTCACCTAACAAAAGAAAAAATTGTGAAACATTGGTTGGGAAAGCAAAAATGTAATATAATTTGTTTGCAAGAAACCCATATCAAGAAGCAAGATTCTAAATATTTGATCACCAAACAACTAGGAGAAGAATTTTATTCATTGGCAGGGGAAAATAATAGAGGGACTGTAATATATATCAAAAAGGAATTTGAACCTAAAGAAATTTTTAAAGACAAAGAAGGATGATATATTGCCGTGGAAATGACTATGCACCAAAAGAAAACCCTGATTGTAAATATTTACACTCCCAATGGAGCAAAAGAGAATTTTTTTGCAGATTTGATGCAAGATTTGGACCAGGTGACCTATGATCAGATTGTATTAACGGGAGATTTTAATGGTACAATCAATAATAAACTGGATCAGAAATCGAAGAAATCAGATGAAAAGATAGGGAAATTACCAAAAGTTTTTTTTTTAAGTTGGTCAAGCAAGAGAAGTTGGAGGATTTATGGAGAAAATGGAATCCCACAACCAAAGACTTTACATTCTATTCTAATAGACATGATTCCTTTTCTAGGATTGACATGATATGGACAACTGGTGATCTGGCTTTAAAAATGCAGAAAGTGGATATCATGCCGAAAGTAAACTCAGACCACAACCCAATATTATGGATATCTAAAGAGGGGAAAAGAAAACCTAGTTGGCAACTGAATGAAGATCTGTTGGATCAGCAGGAGATTGTAAATACCATAAGTAAAGAAACTAAACTTTTTTTCAAATGAACTTGACACAAGGTATACAGATACAAACAGTCTGGGATGCCTATAAAGCAGTAATGAGAGGGCTATTAATATAGTTGAACAGTAGAGAAAGAAAAAGAGACTGGAACAACAAACTAACATACTGGAAAAAATTTGAGTAAAGGAAAAAGAACTAAAGAAAAGACCAGGAAAAAAGAAATTACTCAAAGAGATTCAAATTTCACAAGAGCAATTAAATACACTAATGAATCAAGAAATCTACTGGAACTTGAAAAAGTTACAACAGAAATCACTTGAAGGAGCAAACAAACCAGGAAAATTTTTGGCGTGGCAATTGAAGAAAAGACGGGAGAATAAAATAATAAATAAAATAATAGAAGGAGATAAAGAAATTGTGGACAGCAATGGAATTAAAAGAGCATTCTTCAAGTACTATGAAATCTTTTTCAAAAGAAGTCAATAAATCAAGAAAAAAATCTGAAAATATTGGCACAATTTTAAAATGCCAAAAGTTTCAGAAAATATTAAAAAAAAGTTAAACAGTCCAATTTCGAAAGAAGAGATTTATAAGGCAATTGAGGAGGCAAAGTTAGGGAAAGCTCCAGGACCAGATGGAGAGGTGGCCCAGCAGATCAGAGGGACAAAGGCCATCAAGGGCTATATGTGATAGTCAATACCTTGAATTAAGCCCAGTAATTGATAGGCAGCCAATGGAGTGACCACAGAATGGGAGTGATATGCATGTTCTGCTAGTTCCTGACAATAATCTGGCTGTTTTGATCTAAACAAGGTGTTTTGAACTAACTGGAGTCTCTGAACTGACTTTGAGGAGAAATCTATGTAGATTAGGGTTGCCAAGTACAACTGCAGCGGGGGACTCCCGGGTGGATCCCGGAGCGTGCGCGCGCCGCATGCACGTCACCAGGAAGTTTCCCCTCGGATAGTCGTGGCCCCGCCCCCAGCGTGCCTGGCGTCATAACGTCACTTCCTGGTGACGCGCACGCCGGGGTGGGGTTCCCCCCGGGGCCCAATTCCGCGGTGGCAGAAATCGGGCCTCCAAAGCGGGGGGTTACCCGCCCCCTGCCCCCACTTGGCAGCCCTAATGTAGAGTGCATTGCAGTAGTATAGTCTCAGTGTTACTATGGGATGGATCCAGGTTGTCAAACTGGCTGAGTCAAAGTAGGGGGCCATCTTGTGGGCTAGACAGAGTGGAAAGAAAGCGTTTTTTGCAGCCCTGTTAATTTGCTTCTCCAGCAGTAATGCTGGATCCAGTATAACCCCAAGGTTCTTTTTTTTTAAGTACCCATGGGTACACTTTTATTATTTTTCATATTATACACATATACACATACAACATATAAACAAACAACCACTTACATACATAAGACATACAAAGAGATCAGTATATTTTCTTGTAACTCTATTACCATACTTAAAAGTTTTCTTAAGTCACTTTCTATGGTTTTGCTTAAGTTTCTGTATACTCTTATCTTTTTACCATAGTTTCTATTTAACTAAAAGAGATTAATAATACCAAAAACTTCATTACTTTAAACTATGCATTTATATTATACCAGTCATTAAGTTTTTTCCACGTCTGTTTGAAATGTTAGGTCTGTTGTCCCTCTCATCAACGATGACAGTTTGTCATTTTCAGCCGTCTCCAACAGTTTATTCACATATTCTTGCTTCTTTGGTGTTTCCATTTGTTTCCAATATTTTGCACATAATATTCTTGCTGCCGTAGATAGATGTACTATCAAATATCTATAATCTTTATCAAACTCTTTTGGAAATATGTTTAGTAGTAATATTTCCGGCAAAAATAGTATTTTAGTTCTCAATATCTCTTAACTGAGTCTGCAAGCATTAGCAGAACCCCACTGAAACTGGGAAGCACATGGTCCTTCAAAACATTCACCTTCCCAGCCAGTACCACTTCCATCTTGTCTGGGTTTAGTTTCAATTTATTTGCTTTCAGCCATTCGACCACATCAGTCAGGCAGTGGTTCAGGATCTCTACCAAATCACCAGAGGATTTTGATAAATAGATGTAACACTGGGTTTCATCCTCATTCAGATCACATCCAATTCCAAATCCAATATGGTTGATGCTGAATAACATGGGAGATAAGATTTCACCCTGAAGAACTAACTCCACAACTCCCAAACTGAGGATAGTTGGTCTCCTACAGCAACCCTTTGAGTCCGATTCATGAGGAATAATTTAAGCCAGTTCAAGGCACATCCCCTGACACCTACTTCTGCTTCCAAATGCCTCAACAGGATGGCATGGTCTACTGTATCAAAGGTTGCAGATAGATTCAGGAGGAGCAACATTCAGGTGGAGGACATCAGCTAAAGCCACAAGCACATAATATTTTCTATCAGCAGTAAATTTAAGCAGAAAATTACAACCGGCCTTCAGGGTACAGAGATCATTTCCCCCTGGAGAAAATGGCTGTTTTGAAGGGTGGACTCAAAGCCTTATAATCCTGTGAAGTCCCTCTCCAGGGTCCATTCCCCATATCCCCAGGTATTTCCCAACCCAGAGCTGGCAAGCCTATTTGGAAAACAATGCAGATAAACAAAAAGAAAAACTTGCCTAAGGCAGGTATAACAGACCCTGTCCACTTCCCCTCCCTTAGGGGCAAGATTTTCCCTCTAATTCTGCTTTTGTGTGTCCCTTCACTAACTGAGCAACCCTGGCAGCATGTATTCTTTTCTACAGAGTAGCTTTTACAGTCCCACTCTGTCAGTAATATAATATGTAATAATGGCTATTTTCTCAGCCCAGGCCCTGAGGGAAGGGTTAGGTTTTCCCTTGAATCCTAGTGGCCCTGCCCCCAACATGCCGACGCGATGATGTCACTTCCGGGTGGCGTCATCGCGGCGGCGCACGTGCTTTGCGTGCACGGACGGACTCCCAGGACAGCGCGGGACTCCCCTGCGGTAAGTAAATTTGGACTTGGCAACCCTACCTGTCAGAAAGGTAGAAGGCATAGTAGTAAAATAAACATAGCAATAGACTACAATCCTATTTCCTTATACAAGCGACCTCCTGTACTGTTCCATTATATTACAGTTTTAATGCCTTTGTATAAATGCCCTACCTGACCTAGATAGCCCTGGATTGCCTGTTCTTGTCAGATCTTGGAAGGTATGCATGGTCAGCCCTGGCTAGTATTTGGATGGGAGACCACCAAGGAATACCAGGGTCGTGACGTGGAGGCAGGAAATGGCCAACCATCTCTGAATGTCTCTTGCCTTGAAAACCCTGTGGGGTCACCATAAGTCAGCTGTGACTTGACAACACTTTCTGCCACCAAAAATGCCCCCCTGAACACTTCTGTTTCACACATTCTGCAAAATGGAGTCCACATCAATCTCTAGGGCTGCCAAGTCCCCCCAGGGGGCGGATTTCCCCCCGCTTTGGAGGCCTGATTTCCGCCGCCGCGGAATCGGGCCCCGGGGGAAACCCCACCTTGGCATGCACATCAGCCGGAGGTGATGTGATGACGCCGGGCACGCTGGGGACGGGGCCACAGCCATTTGAGGGAAAAACTCTATGTTTGAAGACACCGTCTGGGAGCCCCCCCGCCGCAGAAGAAAAATGACTTGGCAACCCTATCAATCTCCAGGACATCATATCCACATTTAACATGCCTTATGCTGGGGACAGACCACATTTGCTTATATACTGCCTCACATTCAAAATATTTTACCCTACGAGAGGGATTTCAAAGCTGAATATTTATGTTCATCTCTCCCAGGAATTAGCCTTTCAGAAAGTGCCTCCCACACCATCCAAGCTGCTTTTTAAAAGAAGTAGATAGGTATAAAAACCATTCAAAGGTATAGTTAGTGGCTACCATCTACATGCCCAACATGTCTCCTTTTAACAGCTTGCATGCTTAATCCCTAAAGTAGGGGTGTCGAACTCATCTGTTAAGAGGGCCAGATCTGACATAAATGAGACCTTGTTGGGTCGAGCCACATGTGTCATAAAATGTAATGCCAGGTAGTGGAGATATAAACTTTATAAAGGACACAAACACAAAGGTTTTTTTTTTATTTGAAACAAAAACATGCTTAAAACATTAGCACTCTTGCAATATTTTGTTTATGTATCAGTGTCTGATAATGGACACCTCTTGCTCTGAATTATTACATCAAAATGTCTGTGCTGTTGCAGGCTTGAGTATGCTGTTCAGGTGTGTATCTGTAAGCTGCAAACCTACAATGACACAGCAGCAGCACAACTGGAAGAAGAAGCCAGTTCCAGTGTGGCCCTGACAGAAGCCCTCCGGGGACCTGATCTGGCCCCCGGGCTGCATGTTTGACACCCCTGCCCTAAAGTGTTTTTCCTTTAGCACATTTCTGTCCTATCTTTCTTTCTTCAAGGCAGCACACATCTGGTATGAGGTTTTCAGGAAGACTCACCTCCAGGGCCACAGCCAGACCCACTTAGCTCCAGCATGATTGCTACCATACCCTATGGCCTGAATTCAGAGAAGTTTGAAGAGCTGCAGCTTCTGGAGGTGTCAAGGGATTCCTGTAAGGCTACATCTGGGGGAGGTCTCACACCTCTTTCAGGCCAGTCCTCCCCATGGGGGAGGGGTTGTGGCTCAGGGGTAGAGCGTCTGCCTTGAATGCCACAGGTCCCAGGTTCAGTCACTGGCATCTGGGGTTGCTAGGTCTGGGTTGGGAAATTCCTAGAGATTCCGGGGGTAGAGCCTGGGGAGGGCAGGGTCTTAGGAGGGGAGGGACTTCAGTGAGTCATAATGCCACAGAGGCCACCCTCCAAAGCAGCCATTTTCTCCAGGTGAACTGATCTCTGTATCCCGAAGAACCGTTGTAATCCTGGGAGATCTCCAGCCACCACCTGGAGACCGGCAGCCCTACTGGCATCTGAAGTTGAAAGAACCAGACATAAGGTGGTATGGAATGCCTGTAGCTGAGACCCTGGAGAGCTGCTGCCAGTCTGAGTACACGATACTGACCTTGATGGACTGGTGGTCTGATTCAGTGATAAGGCAGCTTCATGTGTGACTTCAATGGGCTTACTGTACACAAGACTGGATTGACCACTGAGGTGTTGATAACCTTTAGAGTCTAATGCCCCTGGTTTACACAGTCTTTGTTTCATGTAATTTATGGTACACATTTCAAGTGAAGTTTGGTATCTTCTGCTATATATAGACTCTGATATGTGCTTTCCTCGGTTAAAGTTCAAAGTCTCTCTCCCACCTGAGCATTTATACCATATTTTATTGAAGAAAGAACAAGAGACAGGAGGAGGAGAACAGATGAGCATTTAGAGATTATCACCATGAGGCACCAGTATAGGAAACACCCTCTGTGTAAGAAGAGGCTTTACAGTTCTCTTCAATGCCAGAAAAGCTCCAGCATGCCATATTATTGCTGATCTACCACTGACACAAAACATAGCTGTGGAAGCCTGTGGTTATGAGGAATTCTATCACGGTCCCTGCATATGCAGAGCTATTTGGGACTGAGAGAGAGAGGGACAGAGAGACAGAGAGCGCTAAGATATAAGTTTAGTAAATAAATGTGCCAGAACCTCAGGGTCAAGGCCTAAGTGATTTAGATAAAGACTGTCTTCAGCAGTGGCCAGGCAGATGTCCTTGAGAACCTCATAAGCAGAACATAATAGAGGCAGCCACATCAGACATCAGTAAAAAAAAAACCCATGAAGGAGCTGTGTTTTACTTACATCTACCCACTATGGGACAAGAAGCATGAAACCTCATTAAGCAATTCCATCAAAATATCATTTTTGTCCTGCCTGTTCTCCAGTTCAGGGCAGTTTACATGGTCCCCACTCCCTCCTTTTTGTCCCAACAATCCTGTGAGATGAGTTAGGTTGAAAATGAATGACTGCTACAAAATCACAAAGTTGTATGGTAGAATGCGGATCTGAAACCAGGTCCTGGTCCAACACCCTAACCCCTATACAGCAGTGACCCTTGATTCCAGTATGTTCATTTTACTAACAAGTAGAAGCTCACACACTTGAATATTAAAACATATCTGCAGTTTCAGAGTCGTACACATCTGCCTTTCAAACAATACCATCTTCAGAGTTTCAAAAGTCAGTGGTCTGGTAATGGCTCACTTATGCCAAGGCAGAGCTGTTGACTCCTTTCCACTGAGTGTCTTTTGCTGTCTAACAGGAAGACCATTAAAGGGACTCATCAGATTGAACCCAATATAAGCAAGCAGCAGACTCACATCTTGCCAACAGATGTAACAGCGTATGTTGTATGAAGCAGGCAGAGTAACTCATTAGCATAATAGGCCACACCCAACAGCAGAAACTCATTTGGATTGGCTACAATTAGGGGTGTGTGGCCTAACATGCAAAAAGCCCTGGGTTTTGACAACAAACAAGGTAAAGAGAATAAGAAGCAAAAGGTGGGTGTCGCTGGATGACCACACTTCTGGTAACATGGGGTGTGGCCTAATATGCAAATGAGCTGTGCTGTCAGGGGTGTGCCCTAATATGCTAATGAGTTCCTGCTGTTGGGTGTGGCCTATTATGCTAATGAGTTCTGCTGGGCTTTTTCTACAAAAAAAGCCCTGGATGTAACAGCGTATGTTGTATGAAGCAGGCAGAGTAGGAGGGTTGCAAACTCCAGGTTGGAGAATTTCTGGAGATTTGGGGGTCAATCCTGGGGAAGGTTGAATCTGGAGAGGGGAGAGAACTCAGCGGCAATGTGATGCCATAGACTCCACACTCCAAAGCTACCACGTCCTTCTCCAGGGGACTGATCTCTGTGGTCTGGAGATCAGTTGTAATCCTGGGAGGACTCCAGCCCCCACCTCAAAACTGGCAATCCAGAGGAGAATACCTGCACACCAGCTGCCATTACAAACAGTGGAAAACCAGATAATTAAACAACAACTATATATGGACAGTAATTCTATCAGTGCAATCCTGAGGACATTTTCTTGGAAATCAGCTCTATTGAATAAACCTGATTAGGATTATGGGTTGATCCGCTTATGATTGCTAAGTATGTTACAAACATATCCACAACTGTGTACTTGGTGCATTCTTGAAAGATAACTGCAAAAATTAAACGAATGGTACAGGCATATACTCTTCCTTCCAAAGGGCAGCTAGATGAAAGCAATAAACGGAGTGCAGCATGGTCCTACAGGTATATCTTCTATGCACTTATGATAATATAGCTGTTGTTGAAGGTTATGAGAGGAGGGAAGACTGTTCTGTTTATTTAAAATCTGCTCACCAGAACAGCTTTCACGAGAGTCATCTCTTATTTCATTAGTAGCCTCAGGGGTCCAGCAGTCATACCATTTTACTCCAGCTGGCTTAAGTGCAACAGAAATGACTTAATGCAAAGCACTAAATCTCTAAATGAGTGGACAACAATATTGAGCAGGCAGACCTGTAATTCATTTTGTAACGGCAAGGCTTTTTATGATATACAAGTGGGGGACCCACAAGGACTCACAGGGGGTGTCTTATCCCACCCCCATTTCCTCTGCTCCTTCCCAGAAAGCCTCTCCCCTTTTTCAGCCTCCGTCACCTCCAGCTTGCAAAATTCCTAGAGATTTGGGGGTGGTGACAGGGGAGAGTAGAGATCTCAGTGGGGATGTCCTGAGTTAGGGTTGTCAACCTCCAGGTGTGGCCTGGAGATTTCCCAGAATTACAACTGATGCTCAGACTACAAAAACCAGATCCCCTGAAGTAAATGGCAGCCTTGGAGGATAGACTGTATGGCATTGTACCCTGCTGAAATCCCTCACCACCCCAAACCATACCCTTCCCCAAATCTACCTCCAAATCTCCGGGAATTTCCCCAAATGGAGTTGACAACCTTACATAGAGTCCACCCTCTGAAGCAGCCACTTCCTCCTCCAGGGGAACTGATCTCTGAAGTCATCAGCAGTAATTCTAGGTGAACTTCAGGCTCTACCTGAGGTTGGTATGGTAACCATACATGGAGGTGCTCTGTGAACCACCTCATTCCCCGCTCCCTAATATTCCTTCCCAACCCCCCCTGACACATTGTGTTGTTGTGTTGGCACTTTTTCTGCCTTCCTATTCCTTAGGGTTACCTCCAATTGCCTTCAACAATGAGCTACTGTTCTCTATCAGGCTCTTATCCCACCCTTACTCAAAGGAGCTCAGGGTAGCACATATGGTTCCCTCCTCCTTCTCCATTTAATCCTCAGAACACACCTGTGAGGTAGATTGGGCCAAGAGAGAATAAATGGCTAAAGGGGATCCAGGAACTTCATGAAAGAATGGGATTTTGAACTGCGGGCTCCCTGATCTCAGTCGAACAAGTACATCTCCATAATGTCCAAAGCTGTATCCTACTTGAGATTGCTTTGGGATCTCCTGGAATTACAGCTGATCTCCAAAAGACAGAGATCAGTTCTTCTGGAGAAAGTGATGGCTTTGGACATTGGACCCTATGGCATTATACGCCACTCAGCTCTCTACCCAAACCCAGTTTACCCCAAGCTCTGTTCCCCCAAATCTCCCAGAATCTCCCAACTTTATGGGTTGGCAACCCTAATCCCACTTCTGCAGGTACCCCCTCTTACAGGGCCCTTCCTTAAAACCTGGATTGCTCCTCTAACTAGACAAGATGTGGCAGCTCATCTCAGGCAGCAGGTACTTCAGGGTGCCATTAAATGGTAGCAGCACTTCATCTACAGCACTTCACATGATACAGGCCTGAGAAGAATTACAGGTATAGGGAAGAGTTTGGAAACCTTAGCGCACTCCTCAAGATTGCTGCCTCCAGGATTTTCAAAGTTGAGGAAATTGATCTCCTCTCCCCATCCCCTCATCTATCAGCTACTCTCAAGGTCCTCATCAGGCTGGTTTTTAAGGGTTTCTCCTTCTTCTTTTGATTAATTTGCAAAGTCATATTTTTGCACACTCAGGGAATCTCTCAGACAGGAAGATATTTACCTTGTATGCACGTGACCTATTTTTCCAGCTTTCACTGCCCACAGGGGACCAACCAATTTACTATTAGAAGCAGTGATACTTTTAACACCAAGAAGTCACCATTTGGATTGCTGGTCTCAGGGTCTCTCTACCTGCAAGGTACCTACATGTATCCCTTTGTTAAGGTGATACCGTTGCCGCTTTCTGAGTAGACCTGTTTAGGATTGCTCTGTCATCTTCAGTAGGGAACTGTGGGGTTGTACCCAGGGCTTCCCAGGGACGGGTGCTGATGGGGAGGACTTCCTGCTGTTAGGGTGCTGTCTGAGGGCCAAAACACAGGTTTGCCATGAGGATGTGGAGTCATACTGCAGCTGCGAGTTCCTGGTGGCAACTCAATTTCATAAGAACATAAGAGACGCTAATGTTGGATCAGGCCAAAGGCCCATCTAGTCCAACACTCTGTCACACAGTGGCCAAAAATACCAGGTGCCATCAGGAGGTCCACCAGTGGGGCCAGGACATTAGAAGCCCTCCCACTGTTGCCCCCCCAAGCACCAAGAAGACAGAGCATCACTTGCCCCAGAGCCCCTATCTATACCTTGTGGCTAATAGCGACTGATGGACCTCTGCTCCATATGCCTATCTAATTCCCTTTTGAAGCCGTCCATGCTTGTAGCTGCCACCACTTCCTGTTCCTGTTTCGAATAGCCGTGGGGAACTGAATCTGATCAGGGCTGTGGCACCGAGGGGTAAGGGCTCCTACCTTCCACCAGTGCCATATTCTTGACCCAAAACAGTGCAGGGGGCATTTATTTGCTCTGTTGGGAGGGGAGCTACCTTATCCTGAGTCAGATCATTGGTCTATCAAGATCAGCACTGTTTACTCTGGCTGGCACTGGTTCTCTGGGGTCTCAGATTTAGGTCTTTTTAGAACCTACTCCCTAAACCAATTAACTGGAGATGCTGGAGACTGAACCAGGAAACTTCTGCATACAAAGCAGGTGCTCCAGCACTAAGCCACACCACACTCCAAGAAGGTTGCAACCCCAGGGTGTTGCAGGTTCCAGCTGGAGAAGTGGTGATGTAAAGATTGGTGTCATTTGGTCACCTATATCAAATCTCAGTTACAGGCAATCACCTACTCTGTTTACACAAGAAATGAACAGGTTTCCCTTTGCTAACTACAAAGAAATAGGATTTTTGCTCCAGATTGTGCATTTAATAATCACAGTAGCTCTGAATACAGATTAGTACATTTCTTTGGCAGGCCATAGGGACAAAACAGAATTCAGCTTCTAAAACGTTAATATAACATATCATCATGCTCTGAATTGGTTTTTGCCACCCTCCTTTGCAAGATGAGACTTGATCAATTATGTACATTCTAGATGCTATCCACTAGAACCATTTTTATACCCAGGAAAGGAAGACAGTTTACAAGGTGGTAAAACGAAGAAGTACCAACAAGAACCAGCTTGTTATCCTTGCAATTTCTAAGGGAGTAGCTGGGCTTCATGTAGAAGAGCAAGCACCATGTTATAAAGTCATAAGTTACTTTCATGTGAAATATTGTTTGTTTTTAAAAGGGTGGACTTTCTTTTAAAAGGGTAATGTCAGTGGTCTCAAAACACAATGCTAAAAACTGGCACTATGAAGAAAAAAGTGAAAGGATGGCAAAGATTACCTTCAGAGTTTGTAAAAACTCTGTATTCACAGTGAAAAAAAGTATAGAGAATTGTGTTTTGCTTTTTTAAAAAAGACCCTTAGGGATGTGAGCCAGGCCTAAACTAGTGTGGCCACACACAGGGGAAGGGATCAGCAAAGCATTTCCTAAGTCTCCTTCCTCCCTCTCTCCCTCCCTCTCTTCCTCCCTCCCTTCCTCCTGTCTGTCCCACCTACCAGCAGGAAGCCCATGTGCTCTCTTCCCTGGGGCCTTCAAGATGACTCAAGGGCAGGGTTTGAGTCAGGCATAATAAGGAAGTGCATCCCAGGTCTAAGTTGCACCAGATGTAAGCTAAAGACTGGATGTAAGCAAAAGAGGCCTTCAACATAAGAGAAATCCTATGTAGAGCTATTATAGAGAAACTCTGCCTAGGCTAGTACTGTATATGTACCAAGAATCGGTTTGTTAAACAAATACTGTGACTAGGGTTGCCAACTCGACTCACCCATTGCAGCGGGGGAGCCGAGCTGGGGTCCGGGAGCTCCGTTGGGGTGCGTGTGTGCGTGCGCGCCGGCAGCATGTCACCGGAAGTGACGTGTGACGTGCTGACGTTGGGGGCGTGGCCCAGCTCGTCGGGGCGAAAACCATATGGTTTTCCCCCCGACGAGCTCGGCCACGCCCCCAACGTTGGCGACGTGGCTGCGTCACCTCTGGTGACGCAGCTTCGGGGGTGGGGTTCCCCCCGGGCCGGAATTCCTCCACGCCAGAAATTGGGCCTCAGAAGCGGGGGATTCCCCACCCCCCGGCCCGATTTGGCAACCCTAACTGTGACAGTCAAGTAAATAAAAGATCAGTTGTAAAAAATGGGGCCAATTTGATACAGGGACACTACGTGGTATAGTGTGTGGTGTGGTGTGGTGTGGTGGGTAAGAATAGCAGACTGTAATCTGGAGAGCCGGGTTCGATTCCCAACTCCTCCGCATGAAGCCCACTGGGTGACCTCAGGCCAGTCATAGTTCTCTCAGAACTCTCTCACCACCACCGACCTCACAAGGTGCCTGTTGATCTCTGTAGTCTGGAGATGAGCTATAATTCCAGGAGATCCCCAGGCCCCACTCGGAGGCTGGCATCCCTAGCCACAACCAAGAAGGCCCTTTTCCAGGTTGACATCCACCTAGCCTTAGATGACGGGGCACCAAAAGCAGAGTGCTTTTACATTTTAACCAGGCAGCTAGAGGAATAAGGTGGTGAGTAAGGAAAGAATGAGGGTATACCAGCTCTCTCAGCATAGTTATCTCTGAACACTCATATAAAGGTGTAACAGCATCCAGTGAAACTGATGAGCAGCAGGTTCAGGACTGACAAAAGGAAATACTACTTTACACAGAGAGTGATTAACATGTGGAATTTGCTGCCAGAGGATGTAGTGATGGCCACAAGAATAAACAGCTTTAAAAGGGGATTCGATAGATTCATGTAGGCTGTCTATCAATGGCTACTAGCCATGGTGACTGTGGGGAACCTCCACACTAAGCCTCTGAATTCCAGAGTCAGGAGAGAACATCAGAGGAAGGCCGAGGCCTCTATGCCCTGTTGTTGGCCCTCCAGAGGAACTGGTTGGCCACTGTGTGAGACAGGATGCTGGACTAGATGGGCCATTGGTCTTATGTTCTTTGCCATGTTCAGTCCCTGGCTTCTCCAGTTAAAAGGATCAGGTAGCAAGTGATGCAAAAGGCCTCTGTCTGAAACCCTGGAGAGCTGCTACTAGCTATAGTAGATAAAACTGACTTTGATAGCCAATGATCTAATTCATTACAAAGCCATTTCACTTGTGTGTTCATTTGTTGGGTTGTCACACCTGTGCCTGGCAATGCTGGGACCTTTGGGATGGTGGGGCTTTGGGAATTTCATTTGTGTGTTCATTTGTTGGGTTGCCAACCCTTTGGGACCTTTGGGATGGTGGGGCTTTGGGAGAGGGAGCTTTGCAGGTGCTGTGATGTCACCTGGATCATTCCCCCAATCTCCATGGTAAAGACTATAGACACTAGGGAGATTACTAGAACATCAGGAAAACTGTGATGTCATTTCCCAAACTCTCACTGCTAGACCTTGGGTTCCTGCTGCTGCTCAGTGGAGCAGAGGGAGCCTACTGCATTGGGCAATAGAGATCTGAGAAATTCCTGGAGCATCACTCAATGCCATGATGTCACTTCCAGGTACGTACTCTGGTTACTGGTATGTACTTGGAAGTGACATTGCAGCATTGTCTGACATCAGTTTACTGTGTCTCCACCCCCCAAAACTACAATGGCTGGCAACTTTAATTGGTTTTCATATCTGAAAGAGGTAGTGGCTCACTGGTCGAGCATCTACCTGACATGCAGAAGGTCTCAGGCACAATTCCCAGCATCTCCTGCTAAAAGGATCAAATGGCAGGTGATGTGAAAGACCTGTTTCTGATGTCCTGGAGAGCCACTACTACTCTGAGTAGACAATACTGACCTTGATGGACCAAGAGTCTGATTCAGTATAAAGCAGCAACAGACATATTGGAAATGTGTGCATACAGTCTTAAGGATGTAGGCTCAGGTCATGTGATCAGTACTTGGGTTTTATCTAGGAAATTAACCATACAGTCTGGGAGTACATGCTTTGGATTGTATGTTCCTGCTCAATTCAAATATCACTTTGTGGAAGCTGGGCAAGTGTGCCAGGTAAACAAGATGGGCAGGTATGCCATTGTTCCTCATATGAGAGTAGTTGATGAATGCCTCATATGACCCAGCCACCATTATCAAAGAACAGTGGTAAACTGGTCCCCTGACTTACAGCTACAGACTAGCTATTCAAGAAAGAACAGGGAGTCCAGCACACTGCTATTTAACATTTCAAAAAAGCTACAAAATACTTGCTGGTTTTTGGTGGCAGGAAAATAGGGCCAAGGTTTCTAATAAAAGCCATTTTCATACCATGTGGGTGGTGTGAATGGGACAATGCAGTAACAATAATAATGCCAGCATTTCAGCAGAGAAACAAACCAGCTCCCTGCTCCAAATGTAAACTCTCTAATCTAGAATATATGCCATATAGACCGAGCCATGTCAGCAGGGAAAGGAAAAGAAAAAAGAAAAGCAATCTAGTTAATCATCCTATTTAGTCGGCAATTCTAAATACGATGATTCATCATCCAATAATCACTATGCAAGAATCTTTTTTTTTTAAAAAAAAAAACTTCCAGCTTACCCAGATCTGTAGCTTAATTCTTTTTTCATTTTTGAAAACTGTTTTTACTTTGAAATCAATCCCGACGGTGCTTACGAAAGCTGATGTAAAAGAATCGTCAGCGTAACGAAACAAGAAGGAGGTCTTCCCAACACTGCTGTTGCCAATGATGAGCAGTTTGAACATGTAATCAAAATTCTGATCTGATGTGTCCTTCTGGCCATACTTGGAGTCTTGAGCAGATGCCATCTGTAAATTTTGAATAGAAAGAAAAAGGATAAGGGGTGTTTTTTTTTGGGGGGGGGTCATGAATCTATTTTGTTATCATCTGCATCCAATATATATTCTACTAAGCCTTCCAAATGTTTGTAAGCCAAAAAATAAGCCCTTTTACTTTATGTTGACTCAGAATCCCCTTATTACACGAGCACATGGGTCTGCCTTTGCTGCATACTGAATCAGACCCATTGGTCCTTCAAGGTCATTTTTTTGCACTCAGATTGGGAGTGGCTCACCAGGGTCTCAGGCAGACACTTAACTGGCAATGCCGGGGAATGAAACTGGGACCTTCTGTGTGCCAAGTAGCTGCCCTACCAATGAGCCACAGCCCCTCCCCAACCAACACTGGGCACATATGCAACTATCCACAGCCTTTGCAGAGCAGGACTTCTCCCCTTCCTGAGGCAGCTCACTTGAGCCCCCTGGATTCTTGAGAGCAGCACAGACAGATCCTTGAGAGCAACACAGAGGGCAAAATAGGGCGAGCCCCCTGGAATCTTGTTTCTAGGAATCAGTGGATTCTTGAGAGCAACACAGAGGGCAAAATAGGGGTCTGCAGTTGGAGGATAGAATCAGTGGAAACCACTGCCTCTTGTCCACCAATGAAATGCCCTTTCATTGGAGGAACTGTGAGGTTTGTTACATTTGCTGAGCAAATGAAGCTACTCTATACTGCCAGACTATTGGCCCTCCTATGACTGACAGTGGCTCTTCAGGATCTCTGGAGGACAGGCTCTTTCCAACCCCTGCCACCTAAAGTCCTTTAACTGGAGATCCCTGGGCTTGAACTTGAGACTTTCTGTATGTGAAGCATGGACTGAGTCACAGCTCCTTCCCAAAATGTTTGTTCAATGGGTTGCCAGAAGCAGTGCACAGGGCATCCTCTCCTTAAGGCAGTTTTATTTCAGTGGGCCTTTGGTAGAGTGTTTCTGGGGCAGCCAGCTAGCTATTAATCTTTCAAGTAATTTGCTTACATTCTAAGGTTGGATGTATTTGTTGTCTATTGTCTTTAGCTTTTCATATGGTGGATGTATTATTGTATTATTGCTGGAACAGTAGCAAATCCAATAAAATGAACACAGATGCAAGGGTCCTGAACCTTGAGAATAAATTTACCATGTTCCTAAAGGGGACTTCTATTCAGTACTCCAATTTCCATTCCCCAGAATATCAGCTGCAAAGCACACAAGGAAATGGTAATCCTTTGGAAGTACTGCAAGCCGGTCCAGAAGGACATCAAGGCTGGTTGTTCGGCACAGTGTGAGCTATCACTACATCCAGAGGACTGTTAAGTAAGAGTTCCTCAAGTGGTCTTGCTGCAATCAAAATTAATTGCTGTCAAAAGCAGCACAAGCCCTTATGTGCTGCAGCAGGAAAGGATGAACGAAGAAGGTAATTTGGGTGTCATTCTGATGCACGGCAGGGAACAGAGAGCCAAAAGTTATGTTTTCTCATTACCTCTGCACTGGTATGTCTGACTAGTGCAGTCTTAAACAGTGTCATAACTATCTAAACATGTTGGCTTCACTGGACTTCACAGAGTGGTTAACTCTGCTTAGGATTGCATTGTGAGGAGCAAAACAGGGCCTGGAGGGCTTATAAATATATATAATTACACTCCATAACAAGGAAGGACTGGGTGAATGGAAGCAGGTGGCAATTTTATATAGGTTGTGTGAAGGCCTTACTTTTAAGCTGTTTGGGTTTATGTGAACTAAAGACCCCATGTCAAGGAGAAAGCTCTGTGGGGTTGTTTGTATGGAATGGTGGTGAGTCCTTGTTACAGAGCAAAAAGCAGCATGGATGGGTTTCTAACAACAAGCCTATAAGGAAGGCAAGAATCCTGACTCAGGTCTCCGCATCCCAGCTCCTGCAGTCTACTACACCACAGTAGTTTTCAGTCTGACACATTGCACGATATACCACTGTGCTTTCCAATATATTGTATGTCAGTAGCCTTTCCATTACTAGGTTGTGCCCCTTCTGTCTTAGACTGCAGTTCTATGCAGAGTTTTCTGTGAACAAGACCAGACTGCAGCACAATGTAGTTTTATACACACTTAGAAGAAGAAAAAGAGAAGAAGAGATTGGATTTATACCCTGCCCTTCACTTGGAGTCTCAGAGTGGATTAAAAACCCCTTTCTCTTCCTCTCCCCACAACAGACACCCTGTGAGGTAGGTGGGGCTGAGAGAGCTCTTTCCAGAACTGTCCTTGAGAGAACAGCTCATGACAGAACTATGGCTTGCCCAAGGTTATCCAGCAGCTGCAAGTGGAGGAGTGGGGAATCAAACCCAGTTCTCCCAAATTAGAGTCTGCGCACTTAACCACTGCACTAAACGTAACTTGGGTGTGAGTCCCACTGAACTCAGTGGGGCCTGTGTGCAGAGAGCAGGCTGCTAATTGAGTTTCTGACATGGTCTCCTAGCTTTTAGCACCCTATTTTCTTGTTCTCCAAATAAAGGATTTGATGCTACATTAATACATTACTGAATTAATGTTGCAAGGATAGTTTAGTGCTGATGTCCATGAGATAAAGTACAGGGAAATCTGGTGGGTTTTTAAAAAAAATTATTCAACTAGGTTTTTCTATTTCATATCTAAAAAACTCCCAACATTCATATTCATCACAGAAGCAAGCAGCAACAAAATGAATAATTAGTTCACCAAAATATAATAATCATATCACACTTTTGCTATACATATATTACTTTCTGTAATCTTTACAACACCCATGTAAGGCAGATCAGTATTATTAATACAAATTGAAGGTGTATGGGAAATGAACCTGAAAAGACAGTGGCACACCTGAAGTTACCCAAGGAGTTCTGGTCCTGTTTGAACCACGGATAGCTTTAAAAGGGAATTAGACAAGTTCATGGAAGACAAGGCCATCAGGGGCTATTAGCCATGGTGCCTAAAGGAAACCTCATTGTTCAGAGGCAGGGAACTTCTGAAACCCAGTGCTGGGAGGCAACATCAGGGGAAAGCCTCCGTATGTTAGCTCTTCAGGGCATCTGTTTGGCTTAGGGACCTAGGGATCCCCCGGAATTACAGCTCATGTCCAGACTGCAGAGATCAGTTCCCCTGGAGAAAACGAATGCTTTGGAGAGTGGACTCCCTGTCCCTCCCAGTTTCCACCCCCAAATCTCCAGGAGTTTCCCCCAACCTGCATCGGGCAAACCTACCCCCACCAGTGTCCAGGGGGGACCTGGCAAACCCTACTATCTGAGACAGGGTGCTGAACTAGACAGAACACTGGTCTGATCTGTTCTTATGTACCCAAGACTTGTCAGATCATAGCTCAGCCAGTACAGGAAAGTGCGGGGAAGGGGGATTGAACAAAGCCCTACAACCTGCTGCTTCAAGAATATGCAAAAAGCAGAGGGGGGGGGGAGAAAGCACTAACCACAGAAACATATAAACCCTGAGCTTATTTTAAATGACACAACAGAATAAATACACTATAGCCCCTTAACAAAAGGATTGTGTCTTGAAGGGAAAATTCCCTAACAGCTTTGAATGTAATTGGATTGGTAGCCAGGTGGGAGTGGAAACAACATCTCTTAATCCTTAGTGAATGACAGAGAGAGCATAGAACAAGGGAGATGATCAGGCCTGCATTGCTTTGAGCTAGAAAATTCAGTAACTGTTTTCTCTGTTGCTAGAACATCCCAAAGGGCAAGTCTAGGCTACATAAATACTGACCAGGAATCCAAACTTTTCATGGGAAAGGTGTAGAACATAACATATACTAATGCATTCCAAACTTTCTGCATGCAGGGAATTCTTTCTTCATTGAGTTCTCTGTTAAGGACCCCCAGAATCTTTGCCATGGAACAAATAATAGTGGAAGGACCATGGCTCGGTGGAGTTGTAGAACATCAGGATGCAGAAAGTCCGAGGTTCAGCTCCCAGCATCTCCAGTAAAAAGGATCAGGCCGTATGTGATGTGAAAGACCTCTGCCTGAGACCCTAGAGAGCAACTGGACTGCCTCCACAAATGACAGCTTCATGCAGTCAGTATGAACCCCTGCATGTTACAAATGATTCTGGGTGGAGAAGTGCTCTAGAATACACTCTCAAGGTGGACCTGTTGGGCATGGCCATCAACTTGTGTGAATAGACAACAGACAACATTTCCCAGTGGCGGCCCATTGCTGGGAAAGACTTTTGTGCCCCAAAACAACCAAGAGGCTTGTGTCATCTTGAAGACACATTTATTGTAGCCTATGTTTTTGTGAATTAAAGCCCATCAGATGCATGGTGTCCTGTGTGTATGTTTCAAGAGGAAACTGGATAAACATAAGGAGCAAAGGTCCATCAGTGGCTATTGGCCACAAGGTATAGATAGAAACTCTCGGTCTGGGGCAAGTGACACTCTATATTCTTGGTGCTTGGGGGGGCATCAGTGGGAGGGCTTCTAGTGTCCTCCTGGTGGCACCTGGTAGTTTTGGCCACTGTGTTGAACTGGATGGGCCATTGGCCTGATCCAACATTGGCTTCACTTATGTTCTTATGTTTGTGATACAATACAATAGCATTTATTGCATGCATCCAAAAGCCATTACAAGTGATCACAAGAAGATAAAACATAAATCATAAATAATTAAAATTAGTAGATTTAACAGTACTTACGTTAAAACATTTTGCCCTTCAGATACAGCTTTTGCTAATATTTTCCTGGCTGCCAAGGTAAACAATGAAAGAGAGAGAAAGAGAGTGTGCATACACACACATTGTGACCTAGATGGCCCAGGCTAGCCTGATCTCAGAAGCTAAGCAGGGTTCACCCTGGTTAGTATTTGGATGGGAGACCACCAAGGAACTGCAGGGTCACTACACAGAGGAAGGCAATGGCGAACCATCTCTGTTGCCTTGAAAACCCTATGGGGTCACCATAAGTTAGCTGCGACTTGATGGTACTTTACACAGTGAGTTATGTATATATCTATGCCAGCCAAATGTAGCTTTTCATGCATTTGGTAAAGTAGGCTCTAGACTGTGAAAGTCACAATACATTTGTAAGTCTTTAAGGTGCCATAAAACCCATTGTCATTTTAGCTGCACTTACCCCTCTGGCATTTATCCACTGGTATTGCTTTAAGGCACTCCAGATTTGTTGAAGCAGTTTAAAAGCCACAGTTATATACTCCTACAATAACTCACACAAAATTCGCAGTGCTGTCCTTACCCCAGAAAAATATAATGCTGAAGTTACCAGAAAGTAAGGCCCTCTGAACTCAGTGAGACCATTATGTCTTTGCAAACATACAAACAATTCACATCATGCATGAAATGGTTTGATCCTTTATAAATAATACAATGATGATTCAAATCGCTAACGATTACAAGCGTTATTATACTGTTTGACTGAAATACGTTCATAAAAATTTAATGAAGAAAGAAAGGGATGTTGCGGAAATTGTTCCCTGACATTCAAAGGGAACAATGCCAAAGACGGATCGCGCCCTCAAGCTTCACTTTTGATCTTATTTTTAAACTATGAATTTGACCTTATTCTTGCTCCTGTGCTGTGGAACAGAGCTGCAGAAACTCATACACACATTGGCCAGACAGAAACCAACATTCAAGATGATGAAAGGAAAGTTCTGAGCTGACCTCCTGATGTGGCCCTTCTCTGGATTCACCCCACCCTGGGATCACATCTGCCACCATTGTGCTTATAGTTTGAAAGTCTGACTTGGTGAAATGTTTCACTTTATCTACTTCTTTCATTGCAGGCACTACTCTCGGGGGAGAAGGAACTGGGCTGTAGAAGAAACTCATAGGCCTTGCTTTAAGGTTCATGTTCAGAACACCTTCTCAGGTCTGGGTCCTGCTTTAATTCTTCTTAGGATTGCGCCATAAAGAGTGAAACAGGACCCAGGGAGTTTATCATTATGAATAACTATACTCCATAAAAAAGTAAACTCTGGCTGAGCAGAGACGGGGAGACCCTGTACAGGTTATGTCGGGGCTTAGTCCAAGTTGAAAGGCCAAAGTCAAAGCAATGAAGATCCCTGTAAATATAACTGCAAGGAAATTATGGCAGATAGTAATATATACACTGTTGTCCTTTCAGGTTACCAAGCTTATGGATAAGATCTGTTGAATGTTGGCAAGTATGGAGAACCCACATGCTGCGGTCATCAGGCAACTGGTGGGAGTGGCATCATAAGCATGATGATGTTACTTGTCGGGAAAACCTGGAAGCAATGGTGGTAGCTCTAGGAATCACTGGAAACTTTATGGTTTCTATGATTCACTATTCTATAATAAATCCATAGACTTCCTGGCAATTCCTAGAGCCACCACTATTACCTCCAGTCTTCCCTCACAAGTGACATGATCACTGTCACGATGCTGGCAAGTTTTTAGAATCCCACCACCACCACTTGGAGTGGCAGCAAACAACAGGGGCTTGGGTTGGGAGATGCCCTGCTCTGACTGGGGGTTTGGCTAGGACCTGGAAAATGTGGGTTCAAATCTCCACTCAACCCATTTGCTCACTGGGTGACCTTGGGCCAGTCCCTCTCTCTCAGTCTAACATACCTACCTCCCAGGGTTATTCAGTACAAAACAGAGAGGTAAAATCAGCTATGCTGCCACTAGCACCTTGGGGGAAGGCTGGGATTAAAAAGTATAGGCAGGAGTGGGATTCGTTCTAAGTGCAAAGTGCTTGCACATGATTTTTGGCTGTGATATGCTGAAGTATGGATGACAGGGGCTGTTCTTGAGCAGATTCACATATGAAGCACCTTTTGGTGAGGTAGTGCTCAAGGATGGAAGGGAAATTGGATTTGTTGGGGCCTGGAGGTCCAGGGGTGTTTAAGCCCAGGCTGTAAGTCTGTTACCTTGACATTGGTGTGTGTGTGTATATGACATCTTAGAAATAAAACAGACTTTTTGCTTCCATGACTCATCAGTTTGTATTAGTGGATGGGATTGTTTGAGTTCAAAGGCCCACTTTACAGCTTTTTTCTAGGATATATATATCCTAAAGCGAAGAGTTCAGCCAGATATTTTCCAAGTGTATGAAAAATATTTGTATCCCACCCACATTAATCTTACAGTTCTAGTACTGTGAATAACTAGTCCTTCCTTCTTTTAGAAATTCTGTTTGGCTGGTATTCTGCTATTGATGGCAGGAAGTTTGGGTCTCTGATTGGCAATTATGGACAGATGAATTACAGAGCATTTCAGATAGCACCTTTTTTTGTTCACCCCCTGTCAGGTCCGACTGACCTTGGGGTTCGCTTCAATAGATAAGATTGCAGCTAGCCAGCAGACAGGAAACTCTCAGCACACAGCAAATATCCTTAAAAAGCTTATTTCATTTAATTGAATAAAAACATTCAAACACTCAGGATGTATGCAGTGCAGAAATCATCCAACCTATGAGCAGTTGGCAATAAAACATTTAAAATGCAAAGTTATGTTGGCAATTCTAAATAGAAAAGTCCTCTTAGACAGTTCAGTAGCGAATCACCCTAGCACAGAATCCAGTTCCTCTCCTGAGGCAGCTTGTCAACTCATGTCCAAGGATACTCTGGTGCCTCCTGAAAGGTAACCAGCATCTCCTGATCTGGGCTACTGCCACTCCCTTGAGATAACCGAGGCTTGCAGCTGCCAGCAATTACCTCCACCAGGCTACCTTCCTCCTCCAAGGATGGATCCTGTCAAACTTATGACCCAATCATCAGGTCTTAGTAAATTATAGGCTCATTCAGCCCTCCTCCCTTCCCCCCCCCCCCCCATGATTCACTACAGGCACTGATTCATGAATTACTTTTACTATTGCTACAAAGCAACAGGCTCTCACTCATGTCTTTGATATACCATAAATACTCCGATCTGAAAGCTTGCTGTGCTGCCTTTTTACTTTTTCTCAATTATTAATAGCCAGATGTGTTTAGAGACCTCTTAATGGCAGTCATGTTTCGGCAATTAGCAGTAAGAGTTGTGATTTTATGCCCTTGATTTCTCTTCCTTCTTCTGCAATGTCTTGCACTGACAACAGACAGCCATTGGCCATTTGGTGGTTGCCTGCAATTTCCCACAAGGTGACAGAAACCACAGGGCAACCAGTTTTCTATAGAGTCCAGCCAAGTCGTGAAGAAAATTTCACTATATTCCAGAAACCAGACAGAAATGGTGTGGATACGGTAGGGTATGTCTCACCACATGTCAGGACGCTACAAACAATTGGTGACCCACATCCTTGTAAGCATTCACAGTGAGGTTAGAAGAAGTCGTCTCTATGTGGCAAATGGCTATCTCTAGTTACTCAGACCATAAATCACTGGTGAAGTTGGCATTTGGCCCCAATCCTGGGCAGTTTGTCATACTCAATGAATGAATAACCTTAACTATCTTGTCATATTCATATTTTGGAAGGCAATAAAGTGGGCTTTCCACGCCTTCCCTGTCAATGCATGTTTGTGTTTAAAGTGGAGGGGATCCCTAGTGCTGAAAGATCTGTACTGGCTACCCATTTGTTTCTGGACACAACACAAAGTGTTGGTACTGAATAGCTTGAGGCCGGGATATCTGAAGGACTACTGTGATCTCTTCCCATACTGTCCAGACAACTAAGATCTTCCTCACAAGCCCTACTTTCTATGCCTCTGCCTTCAGAGGTGAGGCAGGTGACAAACTCCCCTATAGAATGCACTTCCCAATGAAGCTTGCCTGGCGCTTATTCTCTATTATGGACCAAGCCAAAACTTTCCTTTCTACCCAAGCTTTCAGTCAAGGGTTTGATCTTTTAAGGTAGTCTTTATAGTCTGCTTCTCTTTTATGAGGTTTGTTTTAAGCTGCTCAACCTTTTATTCCGTTTTTATGCTTTGGTTGCATTTTTAATGCTGAATCTTCACTAGCTTACCAATTGTTAACGTTTATGGTGTTACATGGTTTACTCTGTAAGGTGCCTTGAGGAGGACCTCTGGAGAGGTGGCACAGAAATTTCCTAAATCAGCAGAAAATGTGACCTCTGCCTTTCTTGGATAGATCCATACAGTCCTCTGAAGAAGTTAACCTTAGCCAGACTTAATCTTGAGAATAAAGTACATAGTTGAGAATGGACAGACCTGAAGTGGTTCAGAGCAACAGACTCTAATCTGGAGAACCGGGTTTGATTCCCCACTCCTCCATGTGAAGCCTGCTGGGTGTCCTTGGGCCAGTCTCTCAGACCTCTCTCAGCCTCACGTACCTCACAAGGCCAGTCCCAGCTTTGCCTCTCACCACATGACCTCAGCCAAATTACTTTTGTTTATCCTCAGCTACCCATGTACAACGTAGGGATAATAATACTGATCCACTTTACAGGGTTATGGCAGAAATTACAGAAAGACAGCACTGAACACTTGGGAGTGCTTTATGCAAACAGATACCTGGGAAAGATACTAAATTAAATTAATAAATAATGCTAAGTATTCTCCTCTCAAGGTCATCCAGTTATTGTGTCTTCCTGGTGCAACTTTGGTTAGCCAGTACAACACTCTGCCCTGGCCATAGACCAAGGTCTCTTTTCTGTAGGCTGTTTCGTAAGAAATCCTACCAGACTTTTACAGGTATGCATAACCTCCAATGGTACACAGAACAATTTGTGCTGAAGAGCCATTACGCATCTAGCAACATCCAGCAAACCTGTCATCCTAGGGTTGCTTTGTCAGCTACAAGCCTATCCTAAAAGGCTGCTACTAACAAAGGTCAGGTATGTATTCCAATAATGTTGTTTTCAAAGTGGCCAAAATGACATTAGGTGAGCATAGTATTTATTACAGCATTAACGATGGCTCACATGGATCAAATTTGACTTGTAATATGTGCATTGGGCCTGTATCTGATCCTGGATGCCCACAAAGCCAGCAAACTGTTCACTGTGTGAACACATGAAGCTGCTTTATCCTGAATCAGACCATTGGCCTATCTGCTGCATCCACACATCGCTGGATACTGTGCTATTGTTACACTGCAGCAATCGTATGCCAATGGATTGCCTTATCAACGCAAGAAAATCCAGTTGTAAATTATCATTTATACTTAGGGCAATGACAGCATAACATTCACCAATGTGTAGATGCAGCCAAAGTCAGTATTTTCTAGGCAAGCTGGCTACGGTTCTCCAGGGTCTCAGGTAAAGGCCTTTCACATCACCTACTACCTGATCCTTTTAATAGGAGATACCAGATGCTACATGCAGAGGAGATGAACCCACAGGAAGCTGCCTTACACTGAATCAGACCATTGGTCCATCAAGGTCAGTATCCTCTACTCAGACTGGAATGAGCTCTCCAGGGTCTCAGGTCTCTCACATCACCTACTGCCTAGTCCTTTTGACTGGAGATTCCTAGTCCTTCTGACTGGAGATTTCACAGCCCCTCTGCCACTGAGCCACAGATGCCCTGCTGCAACTGAGCCACAGCCTCTCCCCATATTGAGCTTGTTGTTGGGGAGCAATTAGGGGGGGAGGGCTTCCTACTGAGTGGGAAAAATTTTATGACATCATGGACAAATCTGCCAATCCTTGCTTGTCTTCTTCAGTCTATTTAAGAACGGACTGTTTTTGAATGATGATCCACCTTCCACACTTCCCAGGTATCAGACGGTCAACATGAGACAAGGAAGATCAGAGGATGAGCTAGATTGGTGATGGCTTGCTCATATGAAACAGCTGTCACAGAGCACACACCATGGCTGGAGCCTGGATATCACCCCTATGTCACCTGAAAGATGTTGTTTTCAATTGAGACAAGTGGGGAATGATAAGTCACTATGCGACAAGATATTCAGCAATGAACATGAACATGTAAGTGTGAATCAGCCTTACAGCACTCAACAATCTTGGAGTATCTTGGCAGATATCTGGGATATCCCTCTGCACAGCCCTCAAATACACGAGCATGCCAGGAACAGTGCATGCTCGACTCAATCTAAACTGGCTACATCATCAACTGCAAGAGTAAATGCACTGAGTTCCTGGGATTAGGTGCTTGCAGATGTGGTGGTAGATCCTCTCCCTACTCCACCCTACCACTCCACTAAGAAAAGTTTGAAGCCACCATTGCCATTGGTAATGGTAACTGAAGAGCCCTGACCCACTGGACCCTAATTTCTGCCCATGCCAACTTTTTAATGACATCTGAGACTGCCCTTTATGACATCTGAAGCTGGTTTTTGACATTGGAAGACCAATCAGCATTAACGGGTAAGAGTAGCACTTTATTGCTATGGTTTTAATGGTATTTTAATGTTAATATTATTGCTGTTATTTATGTATTTGGATTTTACCTGATTGTAAGCCGCCCTGAGCCGGCTACACCCAGGAGGGCGGGATAAAAGTCTAATAAATAAATAATTTAAAGAGCCCTCATCCAATTTAAGTGGGTTTTCCATTGACAGAAGAGCCTCCTAAATTGAAAGAAGTTTCCTTAGGCTTGGAGGAAGGGCTTGGTGGATGGTTGGATCCACTCCATTGGCTTTCTCCAGTTACTATGTGCATCTGATAAAGTGAGCTCTGATCCATGTAAGCTTATGCCGGAATAAAGGTTGTTAGTTCTTAAGGTGCCTCTGGGCCACTGTTTTATTCTGCTGCTGCAGACTAACCCAGCTACCCATCAAGAAGTTCCAGCTATTGTAATGCTTTTTGTGGGTGACAAAAAGGGGATGTGAATTGTGCTGATTGCTATCACTGGGGATGCAGATGTCTGGAACCACTCCTAGACTGAAATGCCACATGTATTGCAAAGCACAGGGCAGGTGAACTGCAACTGGGAATCAGCCTTCCTGTATGAATATAAATTTAATTCCGATACAAGTACATTTAAAACTGCCTTACCCCTTTTCCCCCACGTAGGAACACCACTAGTGGGAGAAGGGTGGAAAACAGCATAGGTGAATTTCAGTCTTAGACTAAACAGCAACTCTTCAATTTGTTTTTTTTAACTGGACAATCAAGATACACTTATGGAAAGGAGACTAAGTATCTACCCTGTAATTAAACATTCTGTAAAGCCAGCAGGAAGCTTTGGGACAGAAAATGGGAAGACTTGCATGTTTCCTTTGCAAACAAATGAGAATGAGTCCAGTAAAGTAGCCGGTTCAGTCAATCCAGAACGTCTTTTGCCAAAAATGTGATACTCATTTGGAGAGAAAAAACCCATCAGAAAACAAACTAACAGCACATCAGGAGACACTCTCGTAATGGAATCTGGAATTGCTTGGAGGTTTAATAAAAAACATTCTAGACATATTCAGCAGGAAAAAAAAAGGCGGGTGGGGAGAGGAGAAGAAGCAGCTTTTTTTATCTGTGGTCTTTAAATGCTAATCTGAAGTACTCTGCCTGATTGCATTTTCATATTTCAGAGAATCCTGGATGCTCTGTAATTATAATTATGGATGGAACATGGGGAAAATACATTATTAGTCCATCTCAGTGCTTCTCCCCACCACATGCACTTTGTTTTTGACAGATTTCTTGCCACCACTTTATGTAAAAACAACCTCTTTTGCCTTCATTGCTTGGGAAGAGGAAGGGGGCAAAGCACTTTTAAGTGCATGGGCAGTCTGGAATCCCCCCCCCCGGATATCATAGCTAAATAGCAGATATGTTAAGGCACTGCCAAATAAAGCACTCTTTGACTATTTTTTGTATAATTCAAAGTCCATTATTTTGCATCTACAAGCCTAAGGCATTCAATCCTGTGCATGTTTACTCAAAAGTAAGTCCAATGGAGTTCCATGAGATTTTTCTGTCAAGTAAAGGTTCATAATCTACAGTGCAACAACCACAACTATTCCAATAGCAAAATAAATTACACCATTCATTTTGACAAGGTCCTATTAATTTCCCCCCAAAGGTAAGTATGGGTTCTCATTTTCATTCTTGTGCTACATTTCAAATATGTTATGAGATGCTTCAGTGACAACATGAAGGTTCACCTCATACGCATTTTGTTTCTTATAAGCATGCTTGTGTACTGAAATGCTGAATGAGATATTTATAACATATTTTTGTATTTGTTATTCCGTCAATGGTAAAAATATTTCTGTATATGGGAACTGATCAGGTTTTGGGGATCACATTTCGAGATTTTAAAAAATCCCGACATTACTATTCTGATATTATAGGGCAATAGTGCATAACAATTAATGGTTTTGTAGTTGGGATTTAATTTTGCTTTGAAGTTGTTCAGAACGGTGTCACAAAATGCCATGCAGAAAGGGAAACACTCCTGCCAGTGGATGCTCCGCAAGATGTCCACACAGTTCACAATATAGCTGTAAAAATCTACTGGCCAAATTTATAATGGAGAGGTGACTACGGACAAGCTTCTATTTAAATGCCAACATTAAGAAAGGCCACAGACCACATCACAGGCAATTTACTGTGTATCAATTACCAACAACATTTATTGTTAGATTACAACTGCAAAGCCCTGCAAATCACAAACATCTGGGATGATTCCTATTCATGCACAGCGACCAGAAGGTCCCTCCACACAGGAACATTTTAAAAAGGCTTCTCTGATTTTTTTATGAGTCACTTTTCGGGGGGGGGGGTTGTTTCAAAATGAACAAACAGCTGCCGTTGTGATTGTAATCAATGACTCATTTCACATTGAAAACTTTTACAACTTAAAACTGTCGTTAATTCCCACGCAAAAGAGTTTAGGAAGCGCAGTCTTTCGTGATTCCTCCGGCAGATTCTCAAAACCCAACATAAAGTCGCCCCAGTGTTTGGGAAAGGGGCTTTCAAGGAACGCGTTAGCTGCAAAAACAGAAGCTCGTTTCCCCCCTCCCTCCGGGGGGGAGGTAATACTAATTAAAGCTGTCCGGCTGTCGCCCTGGATCTCCAAGAGACGGAGGAAATGGGGTTGTCAGTGGAAAGGCGTTCGTGAGCGCGGATCCGCTCGGTAGTCATCCAGATTTCTCGCAGTTAAGTAGCGCCGGAGTTCACGCCTCGCCTTCCGCACGCGAAAGGCACAAACAAGGGGACTGGGGCTGGTGCGGGGCGAGGGAGGGGGCAAGGGAGAGAATAACACACACGCCGCTCGCCCGAAGGAGCGTCCAGGCGGTTTTGCAGCGCGTCGGCGGAGAGGCAGGCGCGGACTCCAGACGGGCAACAATAACAATTACACAACAACACCCCGGAGACTTTCCAAGAGGGGCCAGCGCCAAAGCCACAGCCCTCTTCCTTCCAAGCTCGCGCGCCTCCAGCTCCGTTCGGCTCCCTTTCGCCTTACCAACCTGCACCGGAGCTTCGTGCCTCATTGTCAGCCACGCGTCCTCCTCTCTCCCGCTTCACCGGCCCTCGGATCGACCCAGCAGCGGGAGCAGCGGCTAATCCACGGCTGCACGCCCAGCACAGCTGCTGGGAGAGATCAGCACCGGGAGCTGCCCACCCCCCCTCCCTCCCTCCCTCCCTCCCTTCCCCTCAAGAGCCGCCAGCGGCCTCTGGGACTTGTAGTGCGAACTGTCGCCGGCCTCTGGCCCGGATCAAAGGGAAACCAGCCCCAGCCAAAACTACAACTCCCAGAAATCCGCGCTCGTACTTCCCATAACCCCGCCCCTCAGCTCCCCGTTTCTGCCATTGCTCCATGGAAACTGAAACCAGTGTGGCTGCTAGTTCTCCAGCAGCGAGTGAGTGCTCTTCGCCCGGAAAGCGAGCTAAAGTTTCAGTGTTTTTTTCTTCGTCGTAGGAATCACGCGACACGGAGAGGGAAAGGTACAGGACACACCGTCCACTCCCTTCAGCTTCTTACACGTGTCCAGAACCGAATCTTCTGAGATATCCGCACAGATCGTGACTCTGGATTCAACTTGGAAGGTTTACGCTTCCTCCCTTTCTGCTGGGAAAGGAATGATCGCTTTTTTGTGTGTGGCATCGCAGATGGCCTTTAGTTCAATGTCCAGGCTGGGTTGGGTTGTCAAACACAGCTCGGAGGGCATTTGTTCAGGTGCTGTTGAGGAGCTTCACGGAGGAAAGGCTTGCCTGTTTGTAAAGAGGCGCCCCAAACCCACGAAAAATAAGCAAAAAGGCCTTACCTTCCCGTACAGCTCCATTTAGGTCTGGCCAAAGGCAGGACGCTCCACTTTCCCCGGGAACAAGACAGTTCTGCAGATAACTGCCGGTTGAACTAAACGCCCCGATAGGGCTGAGTCAGGCAGGCAGGGGCGGGCGGCGGGCGGCGGGCGCCCCCCCCTCACCATCCCAGACTGGCAGGTGGGGGAAAGTAGCGTTAGCAATCCCAGCCCAGAGCTGAGTTTCCTAGCAGCGGCGCCAGCCTTAGTACAACCCCCCCCCCAACCTCCCTTTAGGCACCTTTCGCATTAATTATCTCCGGATTGGAACAGCAGGTGGTGGAGGAGGGGGGCGCACGAGGGTTATTTACACCAAACAAGTTATATAAAATGCACTCAAATCACAAAAAAACAAAGCGCGGCCGCGAGTGGACAGAATAATTAGATTCGTGTTGCTTTCATCCCTTTGTAGCAGGGCACTTGGAAACTTGCGTGCAGTGTGCAGCACCCGAGACCCTTTCAACTGCCTATAGGAAACGACAGGATGGTGAGGTCCATAGTCCCCAAATCAAGCAAATGATTTGCATACTCCTGGCGGATTCCCCCCCCCCCATTATATTTGCAAACCAAAGTGGGAAATGGCCTGCGTTTGAACTTCGTTTTGTCAATGAACACATTTCTACTTTAAAATCAGAGCATTCCAGTGTCAAATAGAGCTTTTAAAAGCAACCAGACACCAAAAGATTCTAAGCCGTCTTCCTCACATGCATCACTCAGAGATGAGCTCCCCTTTGCTTTCCAAAACCATTGAAGAGCAGAGATTCTGAGATTTTAGAGCTACATCTAGTCTCTGATTGGCAGTCATTGAACTACTGTTGTGTGACTGAACTGATTCATTTTAAATTAGGCGGGAAAGAAGTTCTTTTCCTTGTAGGTCTGGATCTATTTCTGTGCAAGCAAGAGGGTGGGGTTTAATTTATTTGTTTAATTTTTAATTTACTTTACAGTCTCTTGCTGAGACTCGAGGGATATTACAGGATGTCAAGCAGTGCAATTAGACAGCATGAGACAACCAGTGAACAATGCAGTTGGACTAGGACTGCAGAATTAGAGCACAAATGCAAACAAGAAACAGTATAGAACACTGCCGTAAAAGCAAGTGATACCTACAAATAATCATTGCAGAGGAATACAGTCTTACTCTGTTATGAAGGTGCCCTCCTGTACTGTCCATTCCACTGCAGTTCTAATCTTTTTTATAGGTAGAATACTGCCCAGTATTTGTACCTAATATTCATAGGTAGGCAGTACGATACAGTCCAATAACACTTTCTGTGACGTACAGTCCACACTGTGCTGCTTGCTGATGCAGTCTCTTGAACTAGGATGAAACTCTTAACCTGGGAACCTTCTTCCTTGTAACCCAACATAAAAAGTCACCATAGGTCGAATCTGTATTTGCATTTTTAAATTAGTTTCATCCTGCTGTGACGCCGTCTTTCTCTATGCTTGTTTGAATGTTGTTTGGAGAAGATTCTTTTAAAGCAGTGCAAAGGTGCAATGGCAGTGGAGCTCCCCCAAAAGGACGATAAACATATGTGGACGTGCAAAAGTATGCTAGCACTCTTGAGGTATGAAAACAACATCAAACATAGGCGGCTTTTTTGAAGACGGAGTCAAAAGGCTGGAACACCAGTGGGAAAGACAAATGCAGATTCAGCCATAGTCACTTACTTTTAAAAATTTGAGTCCGGTGGCACCTTTAAGACTGTTGCAGAATGCCTTTTCCCCTTCTTCCACTCTGAGTTTCAAAAGTCATTGGTTTGTCTCTTCTTTCTGGAAGGGCAGGAAGCCTGGTCAATTACCAGCCATAGTTATGCAAATAAGTTGGCTTGCAAAGTAACTGAGGGATGTGGTGCTAGGTAACTGACTCCTGGAGAATTCCCAGATTACCTTCCAGGAGAGCTCCCAGGATGCACCTGGGTGCCCCAGGGTCCACCTATGTGACCTGAGCAGACCAGGTCAAGAGGGGTGGGGAGAGTTATGTAGAATGTGTGGAGTCAGAGGGTGAGTAAAAGTGCTTGCTCCCAGGAGGGAGCTCTCTCTTAGTGTTATTCCTTGGAAGAGGACAGACTGCTGAGCTC
>NW_015174858.1:353397-462549 GCF_001447785.1 Gekko japonicus
CCTGAGGTTCCTTAGAACCTTGTGTAACTGGTTTGTACGTACCCACTCTGTTTCAACATCTAGTAGAGTATGTTTTCAGAACCAGGGAAAGAAGTTTGTGTTTCTCACCAACTATTCTTCTTCTGGTTGCTGATGTGGTGCTGTGCTAAAAGTAGACTTGTAACCTTTTTCTCTTTCTAATAAATATTTTACTCTTTGAAGCTGGTAGTGTTCTCTGGACCACATAGTTTCCCCAACTGCCTTAGACCACACTACTTTAAGAGGGGAGTCCCGGGAAGGGGGAAGGCAAGCGGTCAATCCTCCAGGCCCTACCCAAAGAGGGAATTTGGTCCCTGTGGTAACCAGGCACTGGGCAGCAGGAGACCAGAGGGAGGGCCTCAGATTGAGAAGAGGTGTCAGGAGTCTGTCCCTCCTGGCAGGAAGACCCCAACAGGACAGAGGTGGCAGCATACCCCAGTGGAGGGAAGTAGAGTAGCACCCTCCAGGAATTGGCACAAGCCAAGGAGGAGGCCAGCAGAACAGGGTCTGTAAGTCAAAGTAGGCCATTTCCGTCACAAAAACCAACAAAGTTTTATTCAAGGTGTGACATTTCATGTGCGTGCACACAAAAGCTCACACCTTGAACAAAACTTTGTTGGTCTTAAAGGTGCCACTGGACTCTGAATTTGTTCTACTGCTTCAGACCAACACAGCTACCACCTGGATCTATTTTAAAAATACACAGAGAGAGAGAGAAAGTCCAAGTGCTATAACACTTGGATTAAAGTGTCAAAAGCTCCAGCATACTTCAGTCATGTCTGCTACATCAATATCATTGTTTCTTGCAGCAAGTATGTAGAGCATGATCCGAAAGCCTGTGCACATTTCAGAGGTTTGTACAACCTGTGCTTGAGAATGCTCCTCTGAGATGCTCAAGTGAAAGGAAGACATATAAATATTTTACATCAATAAATCTAGTGGTACTTTCTTTTTTAGAGTTCCTTTTGGTCTTTGTAAGATCAATGGGTTTTATAGTGATGGCACCCACCCTTTGGAAAGACTTGCTAAGGGTGATGCATAGGACACCCTCTCTGACAAGCATTTTGGGAACTGTGCCAGATCATTCTATTCTAGGGGGGCTTTGGAAATCAAGCTGTATTGACTGTGGGGTCTGCAGGACTCTATTTGTTCCAGCCCTCCTGCAAACTTGGTGCCTTGTTAAATGGATAGGTCTGGCTTCTCTGTTATGTAAAGAACATTTATATATGCCGCCTCTCCAGAGACCTGATTGTTGGAAACAAACTTTCTCTCTTGGGTTGCTAGATCAATTGTACTTGCTATTGATTGTGCAAGAGTCACTGGATTCACGTTCTGGAAAACACTGCCTAGCCACCCCGCACAGCCTTGATGAAAACAACTGCTGCATAAACTCCAAGGCAGCAATTATCCTGCACAGATGCCATCAACGTTGTCTGATGATGGAAAATAAAGCAGCAGTGGCCAAAAGTGGCCAATGTCAGGCTTTCCTCCCTTCCTATCTGCAGTTCCCACCGTGTGCATACTGCATTTTTTGTTGATGTGTTTCCCCCCCTCCCTCTCTCATGGGGGGTTTAGAGGAGTGTCGTTGCTAATCCCAGCACTCCTGAGACTGTGATATCATTCTCTCCTGTTGTTATGCAGCAGAGCCAAACAGAGAAGAGAAGGAGCCTCAGCTTCTTTGTGCCAGCCAGCTGTACAGAGTGCTGTTCTGACAGTACAGGGCAGTTCCTTATATTCCTCCTCGTGGGCTTATCTGAGAAAAGCAATGTGGATCACCTATTCCATGTCATGCCTCCAGGAGCGATGTGCTCGCTGAATTAAAAGCCATCCCATGAGCGACAGATGTTAATGTTGGAATCATTCCAGGATCTACCATTTATTAGATGGCTGTTTCCAGCTGGCTGCCCTGGAAAAGGGTGCCAGTCAGAAATGAGTTGGAAATGTCAGCAATAGATGGATGTTGTGATGTTCACCTAGGGTACTTTAGTGAGCATACTTGTTACAATTGTTTTTCTTTTTTTAGAAAAAGAAAAAGACTTTTCTAGGTTAAACTACATTTCCCCTCTAAAAGGTTTCAGTGGTTGATAAGACTGCCGTACACTTTCTTATTCCTGGTTCAGATGATTCCCTATCAGTGAGTTATTATCCGCAGCAATGAAATGGAAGATAGCTTTAAAGAGAACAGCAGGGATTTTCTTTAGACCAAAACTGTAACCCCACCCCCAGAGCTGAAGACTTTTGGAATGGATGGAATGTGGTTCATCTTATCATGGCTCAATTGTGTGTTGGAAGCGAGGGAAATACCCTTAATTTTGAGAGGCCAATGTATGCTTTGAAAATATAAAGCGTCGACATACTGTTTGGAGTTGTCAGTATTGTTTTTACTACTATTTAATTCATAATTGTGAAAAATATTTTGTTGTGAGGTTAGATTAGATTGAGGTTAGATGGTGTTACACACCTGTGCCTTCTGAGAACTGTGGTTTGGTTTTGCCTGTTCAGCAGCCATCCCACAGAAGACCTCTCCATGATAGAGAAGTCCTTGGAAATTCAGCTCCCCCACCCTGAAGAATCAGGTTACGCCCTGACCTGGATAGCCCAGGCTAGCCCGATCTTGTCAGATCTCAGAAGCTAAGCAGGATTGGTTCTGGTTAGTATTTGGATGGGAGTCTACCAAGGAATGCCAGGGTTGCCTCACAGAGCTAGACAATAGCAAACCACCTTTGGACATGTCTTGCCTTAAAAATGGTATGGGGTTGCCCTGCAACTTTACGGCATGTTATACTATTACCCTGTCTAAACACCACCTCCATTTTTCTTTGGTCTCAAATATGGATGGGACAACAACCACATAAACTGTGGAGAATTTACCCAAGTAGAGATATTTACAAAAAGAAAAACAGCTGCTTGGTCAGGTGTTCTGATTGCTTAGTTCCAAAATATCAATATCGTCATGAATAAGAGATTAATTTTAAAGAACTTTTGTAGACGTCCCTACAATGCTTGTGGTATACTTGAGTGTGCATGTGTAGAATGTCAACATTCTAAGCTGGAGGGGATTTATGGCCCAAACTGGAATTTAAAGCATAACAAATTTATACACCAGACAAAGCAATGATTTCTATAGTATGTCAGTATTCGATATGAATTGAAATTTCTGATTAATATTCATTGACATTTTTATTAAAAAATAACTATTCAATATAAACTCAAATTGCAGCATCACTGGATTTCTGAATCATCATTAGGTGTACATGCACACATGGTTTTCTTCCTCATGGATACTTAAGACTGGGTGTTTGTGTGCGCATGGGTGTTAGGGTTCCCAGTCAATCACACTCAACACCGGGTCTTCAGAAATACCAGTTTATTGAGGGAGAAAGTACTTGAGACACCATAAACTCTTGTGTCAGGAATGACAAGGGAGGCATGGGGCCCCAGGGAAATACCCCCTTCGAAGGAGACCCCCTGACACCCCCAGGCCAATGACCAAGCACAATTAAGCGTGGGCTAATACAGAACCGTTAGGTTCCCAGCGGGAAACTTCGGGAAGAGGCGCCTCTAGCTCCAAGGCCACCTGCAAGATAAGCACTAGTCTAGCGAATGTGTGGGGAGGGGAGCGAGTACAATCCGTTGCTTAACACCCCAACCAATGGCAGCGTCAGCTGACAATGGGTACACATGTGTGCCGCACAATCATGCTATCACAGTTTCCCTTGGTCCTTCTGTTCTCAGCAGGCCCCCAAGTGAATCTTATGTGATTGCTATATTGTCCTTGTTTACACAAACAAAAGATGAAATGGAAATGCCATTCCTGGATGGTATCACTTCAAGCTGCAGGTGGGGGAAAACATATGGTGGAGTACTTCTTTATGGAATAAAATCTAATACAAAATTAGCACAAGTGGGAGTAGTCTTTGCTGCATGACATTTGTTTTTACAATGTTAAATCTACCCTGCCTTTCAACCAAGTTAAGACCCTCAAGATGGGATGTGTTTACATATCTACGTACTGTGTTATTTTTAAAATATATATATATAAGGGAATTCAGATATGCAATCCCAATTCCTTACTTCAGTCTTCAGGAGTCCCCAACCTTTTTGAGCCAGCAGGTACATTTGGAATTCTGGCACAGCATAGTGGGCACAGCAACAAAATGGCTGCCACAAAGTGGCTGCCGCAGAAGGTTATTCCAACATCATACCCTGGCGGACCTGTAGCTACAGTGGGGCCTCTTGGGGACTGGCCCCCTGACTTACTGCCAAGCTCCCCTGAATTCCCATCTAGTCCAGGCCCCCCGACAGGGAGAGGGAGAGAAAAGAGTCCTTGCATTTCTTTTGCATTTGGTTCAGAGGTCTGTGGGCTGACAAACTGTTTGGGAACAGAGGATGCATGGCTTATTCTGGCTGAAGAGTGTGTGTGTGCGCGCCCCACAAAAAAATTGCATAATGGGTGCCTCACAAGAAAAAAAGTTGCCCCACAAACTGAAAAATCCTGGCTACAGCCCTGTACCCAGAGGTCGTTTCGTAGAAAAAGAGCTAGGGGAACTCATTAGCATAACTCATTAGCATATGCCACACCCCCTGACATCACCGGAAGTGTGTCATAAGGCCACACCCCCTGACATCACCGGACGTGTGTCATAAGGCCACACACCCCGCCCCCAACGGTCCCGGCTGCCGACGGCGGCCTTGCAGCTCCACTGCTGAGCCCCATGAGGGGCCCCGGCGGTGGACCTGCAAGGCCGGCGGGAGTGCAAGGAAGCCCCGCGAAGGCGCTCCCTGGCCCCAGGCAGGCAGGGGTGGGGAGAGGCAGGGAGGAAGCAACTTACCCTCCCTCTTCTCCTGCCTCCTCCTGGCTGAATGAGGGCCAGAAGCGGGGCAGCCGGAAGCAAGGTTCGTCATGTGCCCCGCCCCCCGTACTTCACCCGGGGGAACTGCGATCCCCCGCGATCCCCCCGAAATGACCTCTGCCTGTACCCTGGCCGTTCCAAATTGTGTTAGATACACAGCCATGTGCCTGAGACCAGTCTCAGACAAAGGCCTGGCTCCAGACCTTAAAATTCTGGCTGCGCATCCACTTTTTATCAGAATACCCTAGCTTCATATATACTATGCTCTCAAATACTTACTCTAGCAATTGGTTGTATCAAATTTTAAGGAGAATTAAATCGATTGGAATACCACTTGATTCAATCTATATGACTTTCGCTTGCTGCCCTGGAGGTTAAAGGATATTGATAGGCATTCCCTGTATGCACTAGCAAATAGAACTTGCTCTCCCTTGGCCTTAGATATCATCCCTGACAATGGGACTTTGGCAGCATATTTCTTCCACCTCAGTGCTCCTCAAACCTGCAGAGCCTTCATGATAGCTAGGTTTGATATCTTGCCTACTGCAGTTCTCCACGGCAGATATTCATGGAAGCCTCGTGCCAAAAGGGTCTGCCCATGCTGGGCTACAGTCCCTGAAACCATATCTCACAGTTTTACTCTACTGTCACCTTGACAAATGGCTTGTCTCTTACCCTTTAGCTGATCAAAATTCCTTTATCACCAGTCAAGTTGCCAAAGTTTCTTTTAAATTTTCTGAGGTCACAGGAACAAACTGGAAACAATTCCAGACAACTTTCCCCCCTACTTTGTTATACTGTCTGAGTGAGTCCGACTTGCCAACTCTTTTTAACCTTATTTTACTGTTTTTTAAAAAAATTATTGTAATTAATGCCTAATAAAGGTACTGACTGACTAATTACTTAACAGCTTGACTTCAGCCACACAGTGTAGATCCTTGTGCTGTGGTGGCAGCTGCTGCCAAAACAACATTAAAAAAAAAAATCTGCACAGCCAATCAAATCTCCAGTTGTCTATCCGAAGCCCTACCTGGCCCCACCCATCCTAAAGACACTTGGCACCAGATAAGGTGTTGGTGAGCACCATGCCACCCGTGGACACCACGGTGGGGACCCCTGCCTTACTCGCATGCTGAAGAGGTATAATCCAGGAACATAAATAGTTCTATCACTTATAAGGCTCCCTGATCAGATAAACACAATTACTATTGCATGACATTATGTCTTTATATGTGCCATATGTATGAGTGGCTTGAATGCAGTGGTTTGAATGGATTTTAGGCTTTGAGGTATCCCATATGGGTTAATCAGGAAGGTTTCCTATTAGGTGGTTCTATTACACTACCCAAAGCCATGGCAGTGCATTGATACGTAAACAGGGATGATGTGTTGTACCAAGAGTACAATTTAGTAATGGATTTATGCATTTGATGCATTAACTTTCTCAGTGAAAGATTCTGCCTTTCAGCCATTTAATACAAAAGGAGGGTAAATGCATCACATAATTTCTAGGATGGAGCCATTCAATAAAACTGAAATGGAGCTTTCAATCAAATGGAAAACTCATAGTAATGTATGAAAGGAAGGTTAGATAAAAACATCATTTAATGTCCATGCTGATTCTAATGAAAAGCAAATGGACTGTAAGGCAGTTTGTAATCAGTCCAACTCTATTATATATTTGTTCACAAATGAGCCTGGCTAGAAAGAGACTGGCGGTACATTGTCAAAAATTATTGTCAAGGTTGTTTGGGACAATAAAATGCCAAGCAGTATTTAAAAACAGCTGAAATCTTATCACACAGAATGTACCATTTCAATAGGGCCCTAGCTTTATGTTCTAAACAAAACCTGCCAGATTATTAGAGAGAATAGTATGTGTTCTACAATTGTGTTAATTAAAGTCATATAGAAAAACTGAGAACTGTGTAGCTGCAATCAATATCTCACTGTTCCGGGGAGAATAATGAAAGAACGAATGTATTACCACTAGGAATTCTAATTTTTATTTCTGATGCAGGGATTTTTTTAAAGAACCATCGCATGGAGGACTATAAATGAAGTAAAGAAATAAAATATGTCATAGGACTACATTGTGAGCTGAACTCATGAGGTTGGACCCAATCAGCTTCTCCAGTGGTGGAGAGCAGAGGACCAACCAAAACAGCTTTGCTGGAGCTCCTGGGAACTGGATAGACAAAAACCACATGGAATGGGGAAGAACAGGGGGAGATTAAGAAAAAAGATGACTAGATCTAGCCCTGGAATCCAGTGTGAAAAATGATGGCAGTAACACTGCAGTGACAAAATCTACATACAGTTCCTTCACCAATCTTTAACAAAAGGAGCACCCACGCTTCTACTTTAATCCTCTAACCACCCTCTAAAAATGTATACATACATTGTGTTCTGGAGTATATCTATACCACCAAGACCAAATACATTGTATTTGTACTGTAACGCTCTCTGACTACTGTAACGCTCTCTACATGGGGCTGCCCTTGTCACAAGTTCAGAGGCTGCAGTTAGTGCAGAGTGCCGCGGCTAGGGTTTTGATGGGTCTCCCTAGATGGGAGCACATCGGGCTGGTGCTGCAGGCACTGCACTGGCTGCCAATAGCATATCGAATTCACTTCAAGGTGCTTGTACTTACCTTTAAAGCCCTATATGACCAGGGTCTGACATACCTGAGGGACCGCCTTTCCCCATACAGACCCCAGAGAGCACTTCGGTCGGGGTCAAAAAACTGTCTAACTATCCCAGGCCCTAGAGATGCCAGGCTCGCAGCTACCAGGGCCAGGGCATTTTTGGTGGTGGCTCCTACCTGGTGGAATGAGCTCCCAGAAGAGATCAGGGCCCTGCAGGGCCTGCAAGATGGAGCTCTTCTGCCACGCCTTCAATTAGGAGCCGCCCACCACCCACTGCCCATTACCAATACCAACACTGCCCACCACTGATGTAATCATCTGCGTCGTGGTAGGTTGGCCCTTCAGGAGACCGAGATACAGCATTGCGGGAGGCCGAAATATTGTTAAATCCTAGTATTGCTTCTGTATAGCTGAATGAAGAAAGAAGATCACTACAAGCACTTACTGGTACCAATTGCATTAAGTGAATTGTATAATTGTTTTATCTTGTTTTTAACTGTTTTATCTTGGCATGTGGTGCCGCTGACTGTTAGCCGCCCTGAGCCCACTCGCGGGGAGGGCGGGATATAAATCTAATAAATAAATAAATAGTAAATAAATATCAGGGTAGAAAATTTTCCACAAAAACACATTTGCTGGCACCCTGACCAAATGGCCTAGGCTAGCCTGATCTCATCAGCTCTTGGAAGCTAAGCAGGGTCAGCCCCATTTAGTACTTGGATGGGAGACCACCAAGCAAGTCCAGGGTTGCTGTGCAGAGGCAGGCAATGGCAAACCACCACGGTTCACCTCTTGCCTTGAAAACCCTTCAGATACCATAAGTAACTGCAACTTGACAGCACTTTACAGACACACACATAATCTAGAGCTTGAAAACATACTTGGACATGAGACAGAATGACATAGATACCCACATCCCTTTTGCATATTGAACGACTTACATCAGTATTAGACTTTTACTAAGTTATAACTTTTTAAAGAAATGGAAATAACCAAAAGTATAAAACCTAAAAAACTAGACAATTACAAAAATATTTTAAAGAAAAACATCTAAAATCAATATTTTCTAACATTCCTGTATCTTGGGGTATTTTTCTACCCCACTAATATAGCCCTCTGTGATGACTTAATATTGCCTAGATCACCAGGAAGAGTCATCTCTTTTGAGCACTTAAAAACAGATCCCTGGATTGATGCTTTCTTAATTAACTCATGAGGCATTTTTACCACAATATATTAAATGGCCTTGGGGTAAAAAACAGGGGCAGTCTTATTAATTATGAGGCCCCAGGCAAAGTTCGAGGATGGGGCCCAGAAACACTGCCACCCCCTTGATGGTACTGGGGCCACCCCCCAACTGGGGTCAAGCAAGGGTCCCTATGCAAAGCAGACAGGATCCACCACCCCTGAAAGCTTGCTGCTCAAGCCCTGGATGGAGATGACATGAGTCGTGACAGCAGCTGGAGCATGCTCTTTTCTCCCTCTCCCCAGTCATGATATGGGGAGTGTGGGCAGTAACCAGTGCTCCCTCTAAGCTGTGGAGTCTTGTGAGCAAAAATCCTACTTTGTGAGCTGCTGGCATTAAAGCTGTGAGCGAGCGATTCAGCTACTGTATAAATTAGTTTGCTCTGGAGCCGTCCTTCCTGAGCTAAGACAAAAATGTGTGAGCCGGAGGCTAAAAAACTGTGCGCTAGCTCACACTAACTCAGCTTAGAGGGAACACTGGCAGTAACATCCCAAGCGTGGGGTCTGAGACAGCTGTCCTGTTTACCATCGGCAAAGATTGCCCCTGGGTTTAAAAAAAACTACCACGGTACATAGATTTCTGAGATTGTTTTACCCCAGGTGTGTGTGTGTGTTTTTTTTTTCCAGAAAGTAAACTGTACATGGTAACTAGTGTTACTTTGGGGTCATTCTTTACTCATGTACAGGTGACAGTGTCCTTGGAAGACAAAGTTGTACAGCCACTTCTCCATGTGTTCTGCCAACAAAAGTGTAACCAGGGTAAAAACTCACCCCAGGCTTGGATGGTTAGACTTGTTGAACTATAGTACCCTTTTTCCAGGGAAACTTTGCAATTGTAGCTACGCATTGTGGGAAGGTAGTGGAGAATTCTTAGCAAACCGCAACCCACAGGTTCTTCAGGGAGGAAGCTGTAATGGTTGCATTTGGCATAAATCTAGCCCCACTCACTGACTACTCACTATGCAAAAAAATCAACTAGTCTCTGATTGTTCAAAAGTCTGAAGCCGCCCTCCTAACAGTCAAGCAAAACTGGAGGGTCTTGCAACTGGAAGTCCTATTGGGAGAGAAGGAGAAGCTGTTGGCTGGCAGATGACAGTCATGTCACTTAGCTAATCTCTTCTAACAGCTGAGAGGGGCAAGGAGTGTGAATAAGGTATAGCTCAAGATAACAAAAGGGGAAAGTCGGTCTGCCTCTCCAAGTTGCTAACTCAGAGGCCATGCAGGGGGTTGCATCTGTGGCAATGGGACATGCCAAAAAGTCTCTTTGGGATAGGTAGGTATGGTTGAAGTGGTCCATGTTATTTCATCCTGTACACAGTTCCCAAAGCAGACCTCTAGGAAAGCCTTGTCACAATTGTTGAGGAGAATTGGCCTTGAACCTGTAATGACATGTGACAGGGGCAGGCAGGTGAGAGAACCCACTTACCTGAGGCCAGGAGGTATATCACATAAGGAGAGCCCTGAGGCACAACTGTGAGAAGCCTGGGAAGGCAAGGCAAGCCCCAGGTGGAGATGGTATGGGCTAATGACCCTAAAGCCAAATGAGCCAGGGGCAATTAGCAGGAGCTGGGAGTGGGTGGGGCAGCAAGTTGGCTAAGTCAAGGGGCTCCAAAGGTGACCCTTAAAAGCAGCAGCCCAGACCTTTTTGAGGGGGGGGGTGCCTGAGGGAACATCAAGGAGAATGGGTGGGCCACAAGAGAGGAGGGGTGCTGTTAGCCGCTTACTTACCCTATTGGTATGAAGGCCAGATTAAATGGCTATTGCAGAACTGACTTAAGAGACTGGTTATGGCATACTTGGGTGTGTGTGTGGAACAGGACCTCTGGAGCACAGGTCTTTACCCAGCTGACTGCAGGCTACAGGTTGCCCAGGAAATGCACAGTTCTGCCAGACAACACTTCAGCTCAACTTGTGCAATCTGAAAGAGGTTGAACCCTCAAGTTTCCCCACCAAACAGATGTTTAATAGTGTTGTGCAAAATCTGTTTCCCCCTTCCTTATGTGATGCAAGCAACAGCTCTACAGGAGAGATCCTCATGAATATAAACACACACCAGCAGAGTCACTCAGAAGCCTTTTCACAATGTGCTACTGTGTGCTGCTCAGGAAGCTTTACAAAGCTTCCATATCGCTGCGGACAGAGACACAATGAAATGGTATAAATTATCAGTGTCCTGTTGCTGACTGGAGAAAGCATTAGGATAACTTATCACAGCACTGTAGTTGCTATAGTTACCGGGTCACCATGGTAGAAATGCATCCCCATCTTCTGTGTGCTTGTTAGCCACATGTAATGATTTACTGGGACTGTAGGGGGGACAGGCAGGATATTGGCTTTTACTTAGCATCTTTGATGGATTCTTTTTTTAAAAAAACGTTGAATGAAGAACGCTTTCTGACATTCGTCTGTGACATTCACAGTATGTTTGGCTGTCAAACTCATTCCCCGTGAAATTTGCAGCGCCCCAACTATGAACCAAGGAGCTGCGGTGGCTCAAGTGGTTAAGACGCTGAACTGCAGGCTGTGGAAGGTTGGAAGTTCAGCAGTTCAAGACCCGAGTGTGCCGCATGACGGAGTGAGCTCCTGTCTCTAGTTCCAGCTCCTGCCAACCTAGCAGTTCAAAAGCAAGAAATTGCAAGTAGATAAATAGGTACCACTTCGGTGGGAAGGTAACAGCGTTCCGTGCACCTTGGTGTTTAGTCATGCCGGCCACATGACCACGGAAATGTCTTCGGACAGCGCTGGCTTTTTGACTTTGAAACGGAGATGAGCACCGCAACCCTAGAGCCGGACTCGACTGGCTTTTGAGCAAGGGAACCTTTACCTTTACTAACTATGAACCTGCTCCTTTGGGGAGAAAGCAACCTTCTGCAGGAGAGGCCGAGTCCCTAACCCTTGAGTGGCTTTCTTACTGAACAACAGGACCCCCCAGACTTGCCTGAAATGTGTTCCAGTTTATTGGCCCTCATCCATCCCGTTCCCTTCTTCAGGCATTTGTTCAGGAGTTCCACAGATCCACACAACTCGGCTTCTAGGGTGAAATAACATGAACAAAAGGAGCTGCATTGTACTGATTTCTCAAGGCCAGCATCGTCTACTATGACGTCAAAGATCCCGGACATCCTGATCCTTTTCAGCTGGAGTTACCAGGGGCTGGATCCAGGACCTTTTACATGTCAAGTAGCTGCCCTTCCGCTGAGCCATGGCCCCTCCTTTCGAACAGAGCTGAGTATCATCCACATATTGGTGGCACATCATTCAAAATCCCTGTACAGTCTCATATACGAGAGATAAAAATCAAAGATTATATTGTAGAGGTTCAAAATCCCTGTACAGTCTCATATATGAGAGTGAGATAAAAATCAAAGATTATATTGTAGAGCAGAAAGTTTTAATCAAAGTGACGAATTCATCAAGGCTTAGACTGCAAAGCACACCAATTAAGAAAGCCATGAGTTCTGCAGGAACAGATGTCTCATATAGCTCCAGAAAGTATTCTTATTGAACCAAATTATTACAGAACTAAGTTGAAAAGCAACAGCTACTGCAGCTACTCCTGGAAGTTTACATGAGCAAGGCGGTTCCCACTTAGGTTCGCCCCAGGATGCCTTCCCCCTCTCTCCTTCTCCTCCACTCAATCATCATTCAGCTGATTGGCTGATATGGACAACTTGGAGGGCGAAAGGGGCAGCTGCTCCACCCATCAAGCAGGCTGCCACCAGCTATACTGCCCTCTTGCTAAGGTCCCCTTCCTACTTACCTGCATACCAATCCCCAAAAAGGGGTTACCCACCCCAAGGTGGAACTGTTGCTTGTTACACTTCAAAAAGCATCCTTATTTGACCAACTCAAACGAGGGGAGCTTTGTTTATGTCAGCTCAGCCCTGGAAACTGTGAACACACCAAACACATCTCTTGACCTTTTCCTCTGTTAACATGTCATGTTTAAAATAATGGGTGACAAATGCCAGGTGAGTTGGAGAAGAATGGAACAGGATGATGGGCCTCCCTGCTCATGCAGGGTTATGAATAACCAGTTAACTTCACAAACACAAGAGGGTTGCAAGTTGCCTTTTCTCACCAATGGGTGTGGATAATAAAGAGGACTTTGCTTTCATGAAACCAAGGGTGTTTTTTGAAGTTTTTGTATTTCAGAGATTATGGCCCTCTTCTGGTGTTCAAAACTACTATAAACATATGCTGTAAACAGATAGAAGGCAGCAAGAATGCACTCACTGGCCTCTCTCCTGAACAGAAATACATGCTTCTGAGTGCTGGCAGCAAGCTCCTGTGTGCATACAACTGTATGCAAACAGCTACAGTCCTGATCACACAGTGGTGCCTCCACGCATACAAGTGCACATGGGAAGGGTTTAAAAGGAAATTCACCACCAGAGGATGTAGTGATGTCCAGAGGACAGATGGCTTTAAAAGAGGATTAGACAGCTTCATGGAGAACAGGTCTATCAGTGGCTACTAGCCATGGTGACTAAAGGGAACCTCTACATTCAGAGGTAGTGAACCTCTGAATACCAGGGAGAAGGCCTCAACCTCTATACCCTATGCTCTATGGTTGGCTGCTGTGTGAGACAGGATGCTGGGTTAGATGGACACCACACTACTACTGTGATGCAGCAGGATTCTTTTCATGTTTCATTGCAGACAGTCAGTTTTGTTCATTAACATACAGGGCCAGTGGACACAAACTCATTCTCTTCTTTGCTCCCCAAGCAGGTCTGATTTTGAACATCTGAACAGGTAATAAAGTAGTGATCCCCAATGTGATGCCTGTGGACATGGTGATGCCCAATGACATGTTTCCTGATGCCCACTTGCTTCTTTCCAAAATACCTCTTTCCCCAAACAAAGAGCCAGTCCTGGCTTTTCTCCATCGTGCTGGAGCAGGAGGTGCTTTAGAGGTCTGCAGGGAGAATGCACTGGGGGAAAGCTGCCTCTCTATCATAGGAGGGTGCTTGGATTGGAAACTTCTGATATTCTGTAATTGTCCTTTCACAGTAGCCGTTTTGTGGTGGTGCCCAATACCTTTTCTCAGAATTGCAAAAGTGCCTATACAACAGAGTTGGGCACCCACACGAAGCTGCCTTAAACTGAATCAAGCCATTAGCCCATCAAGGTCAGTATCGCCTTCTCGGACTGGCAGCTGCTCTCTAGGGTCTCAGACAGAGGTCTTTCACATCACCTAGTAACTGATTTTTTAAAAAAACTGGAGATGCAAGGGATTGAAGATGAGACCTTCCTGCATGCCAAGCAGATGCTGTACCACTGGAGCCATGGCCGCTCCATGGTTCAATTGTAGACCCCGGTCTACAGTGTTTCTTTAATTTGCTATCTTCAGAAACAGAACCTTTGAGCTTTGGCAAAGTAATAATTTAAAAACTCATAAGATTAAATTAGTTAAAACTAGAGATTTAGTTGCTGTGATCTGGATGTCCCAGGCTAGCCTGCTTTCATCAGATCATAGAAGCTAAGCAGGGTCAACCTTGGTTAGTATGTGGATGGGAGACCACCGAAAAATTCCAGGGTCACTGTGCAGAGGAAGACAATGGCAAACAACCTGTTTTTGCCTCTTGTCTTGAAAGCCCTACGGGGGTTGCCATAAATTGACTGTGATTTGATGGCACTTTACACAGAGACTTAGTCAGATTTTTTTTCAGTTTTCACCTTAAATCTGTGATAATGGCTATCACCATCTGTGTCAATACAGAGTTCCTGAATAAGCAGGTGGGAGAATTATAGGCATGTGAACCTACCAGCTAGAGTGAGCAAGAAAGTGGCTGGGTTGCACCATCACATTCTGGAGGAAGCAAAGCCAAAAGCCCTACTTTGTATTGTTGTTAATAATGATAATATTAATAATAACAATAATTAAAGCAGTAATGACTAGGAGTAGTCCCATGGGAACTTATGTATGTTAAAAAGTGGGCTCCAGAACATGATTGTTTGCACCACAATACACTTGGGAGAGAGGACATGGCTCAGTGCTGGACACACAAAAGGTCCCAGGTTCAGTCCTAGTTACAAAAAAGCATCAGGAAGTAGAAAATATAAAAGATCTGTAGCTAAGACTTGGAGACCCACTACTGGTCACAGTAGACTGTACACACCTTGAAAGACCAATGGAACATAAGACAGCCTCGTATAACCAGTACATTTGTTGGTCTTTGAGGTGCCACAACACTCTTTAGGACACAACAGATAACACAGCTATCCCACAAGAATTTATTGCCATGATTACTGAATTAAAAAAAAATCAATATCAAAAAAGATTATCCTCAAGGCAACACACACCAACAATAACACACAAAAACCACAATCAAAACGTGAAAAGTCAACCCTAAATCCCTGCATGACTGCAAATTGTGGTCTTGCTGGGGGACACGTACTCCTTGAAATATTTGGAGCACTTTTGGTGTAAGGCAAACCCTCCCAAATAACGCCCAGAGAAGTACCCAATGATGCTTTGCTTACGTCCATATGAGGGGTAGCTCCTGTCTCCAGTCACTTCTGCTGTGCAGAAACATACATGATGGGCTATTTTGCCTTCCTTCTCTGAAGCACTGCAGCAGGTCTCCTGAGCGAAGGCCTATTTTGCCTCCTATTTACATTGTCCTTTGAAGTTATTTCAAGTGGTTTCCCAAGAGACCTTCTCTACCCAAATAGCTCCTGGAGTGGCTTAGCACAAAGACTGCCCCAGAAATCCCTGCATACATTGGAAGGAGAACGAACAGTTCCCGTGACTTGCAACTGTAGTAGGCTCACACAAATCTCATTACTTAACGTGTTTACACCGTGAAAAAGAACGGCATATTACAGCAGAAGCTTAATCTCTTCCAACCCCTTTCAATTTATTTTGCTCTACAGCTGCAGCCAATGTAATTTGAATTAATTAGGAGATGTGTTCTCTTTTAAAAGGCACACATTCCATAAATTCAATCTGTTCCAAAGTCAATTTAAGAAAAGATCATAATGAATCACCACCTTGGGCCTCTCCCATTTTCGGGTTCTTAATTCTGATGAAAGTGTTAGTATTTTGCACACTTTCCCACTGCTGACACCTGGGCCACAATCCAAGAGAAGCATTCATTACACATTTGTGCTGGGCTCCCAAAGAAAACATGTAGGCAAATGTGTGCTGTATCCCCCTTCAAACAGATATGAGACTTCTGAGGGTCATAACCTGGAGACCAGCATCTGGATTACTTAATCCTAGTAATCCAAATGTTCTAAAGCTTCTTTGAAATTTTAATTTACCCAAGTTAATGTAATAGTGGCTGTTAACTTTGCCACTGTCATAGAAGTTCTATTTAGATGTTCCACAAAAGCATGGTTTCATTAAACTAGCTGTGGTAATGGTGATTGTGGTTTGTTACAGAATACTGAAGCAGGATCTGAAACCAGTGGCTGTTTTAACCATGGGTCACCTTAACTATGGTTTCATGTGATGCATGGATGTGGACGTCATGGCTTGTTCCCTGATGCTGTCCTTGCAGTGGGAACTTCAGCTGCGTCTCTGCAGGTGAAATGAGGGGAAAGTGTGATGGCAATGAAGCCAGAATTTATCAGTTCAAATCAACATTAGAACAGTCACCTGCAAGTTGAATCCTGGTTTCATAAACTGACCATAGTTGAAAACATTCATGGTCTTACACTATGTCTGCGCTGAGCCGAAACATCTCTTCCTCTCAAAATGTTTGTTTCTCCAAGAAATTATGACTGTCCCAGATTTATGTTCAAAAATGTTTAATATAACTCACTCTAATGGAATATTCCTCTTGCCTAGAGAATTTGTATACCAAGAATATGTTCCTTAAATATGGCTCAGGATGGACAACTGTGGATTTTCCTTAGCTGTTGTAGATTTTCTGAGTTGTCTGGCTGTGGTCTTGGCATTGTAGGACCTGATGTTTCATCAGTAGCTGTGACTGGCATCCTCAGAGGTATAACAGAGAAAGATGGAGTACTCTCTGTGTCAAGGTGAGAAGAAAAATGGTAGCCAGGTAATTTATATCTACTCAGGAAGGTGGGGTAAACCTGGAAAATCTACCACAGCTAATGAACTCCGACCGTGAAAGCCTTCGACAACATGTGGATTTTCTCTTTCCATCCTAAAGGCCTTGTGTAAGACCCCTTATCCTTTGCCATATTTACTGTGTTTCCTTCCTTTTCATGTTTGCAATTAATTTCTCACTCTTTGGTATCTGGCATAGCCACCTGTGAGATGGCAGATTCTTTGTCGTTGGAGATTTTTAAGTATCGATTGGATACCTGCTTGTCGGGGATATTATAGTTGTAGATTTTGCATTGGCTGGGGCTTGGACTAGACGACACTGGTGGTCTCTTCCAACTCTGAGATTAAATTTTAAAAATATCACACCAGTGTCTTGCAATTCGCATGACTGTTGCTTTTCTAGATGAATCCAACATGGCTCCCACTTTTTGGTGTGAAGCATTTCCCCACTTGGTTTACCATTTTGATATAACTTGAGTTCAGTCTCAAAAATACTTCATGGGTCCATTAGCCTGGGAGAACATGGAAACATATCTCTTTGGAGGCTGGGAAATAAGAATCCTTGAAACTACCTGTCATAAATAAATATGACCCTTATTATAATAAAGTTTGGTTTTACATCTAAACACCCATTGATTCCAGTTCAAAAAGTAACCCTAAACAGAGGCAAAAATCTATACTATATGTGAATCATGCAGTGAGTTGGTTCATTGGCCAAGTATTGCCTGCTCCAGGTGGCAACAGCCCTTCAAGTTCTCAGAGACTGTTGAGCTATAGATACCAATGTTTATCCTGCTCCTTATGCACACGCATCATGTACTCTCCTACTGTCTCTATAGGACTGTATTAATACTGGGAAATGTTTATTTTAATATTGTATGCCAATAAAAGGTATTTGAAGTTTGAAGTTTACTCTTCTACTGAGCTATGGACCCTGTGCTTTTCTGAAAAGGAAGAATTGGTAGCCTCTTCAGCTCAATCGACTCTCCTAAACAACCACTAAGGATGCAACTGAGTACTTTAAAAAAGATATGGCTTTCTTCCCGCTACTTGCATGGGCTAAGCTGGGCTTTCCCATTGACAGCTGTTCTCTGATTATATTCAAGGATGGCTATTGTTCACTATTGATATCTGTTTGTTTGTGAAAGTGTAGACAGAAATTTCTATTCTCCTGGAAAAGAACTCCAGGCAATTCTCACTGACCCGATTTTGGCCCAAGTAATGCATTTAAGTTTCCTATCTTTGTGGTTCCATTCGAAGTAATAAACAGCACAATTGATACTTGAGAAATAGCTGTTTGTCTTGAGTTGCTTCTCCTACCAATAATCTCTCCAGTCTTGACAACTAAATCATCATACATTTCAGTTCAGGTTTCAAAGAGAGACATGCCGCTGCACATGAAAAGAAAAAGCAAATTCAACTCAGGCAACCCCAATCCTAAACTCTGGATGAATTGGCGAAGTTCAAGTGCTGGTAGTTGGTCTCCTTTATGGGTTCAACAGAGAAGTATGTACAAAAAAGACCCAGCTCCCAGGTGCGAAGAGGATAGAAGTCAACTGAAGCCCCTAGCACAACGACCCACCAAATATGGAGTATCATACTGATGATGCCCCTGTGACATCCAGAGATCCAAGCAGCCAACCAGAGTATGTGATACCGGCACACACCCCTGGCATCCACCCACCACCCAAATGTGAACATAACAAGGGAGGGACCTAAGGAAACACAGGCACCCCCCCCCAGGATGGACTGTGGCTTTGCCAGTAGGAGCTCCAGGACAAACCAACTCTCACAAACTCTTCAGAAGCAGGTTTGAGTCCCCTATTAAAACCATGTTCCTCTTTGACAAGCAGTCACACAAAGTGGGAAATAGGAATGCCAGCCTCCAGATGGGACCTGGGGATCCCCCAGAATTACAACTCCTCTCCAGACTACAGAGATCAGTTCCCTGGAGAAAATGCATGCTTTGGAAGGTGGACTCTATGGCATTGTACCCCTGAGGTTCCTGTCCTCCCCAGGCTCCACTCCCAAATCCCCAGGAGATCCCCAACCCAGAACTGGCAACCCTAACCCACCTCCCAACTCTGCCAGTGGCCAGAAGGGACCTGGCAACCCTAGCGGGAAACATGACCATCCAGCTACAGCACCCAGAGCCCCCCATGGCTGAGGGGAGCGGGGCCCTTTCTACACGAGGGCTCAGGCTGGTAGGGTGGGAGCTAAGAGCATCAGCCTTTTGGCCAGTAAGGGAGAGGCATCAGGGCAGCCAGAAGAGACATTCTGTCACCCCTTCAGTAGCTCCCTGGGGTGAGTGGCCAGGTGCAGCACAGGAGGTGGCTGGTGAGTCATACATTTAGGAAGGTCTTCTCTCCATCTTTGTTTGTCTTAGCTTCTTCATCTTGCATTTGGTTTGGAGCTTTACAGCATAATTCTAAGTAATTTAGCTCAGTAATAACTCCTGTAAAGTTCAATGGAAGTTACTTGGAAGTACTGCCCATGGAATTTAATGGGCCAGATACCTTCAAGAACAAACCTAAGCAGGCCTACTCAGAAGTAAATCCCATCTCATGAAAGTCTTCTTCATATTCCTGCTTATGTTTATGACAGCATCTGGTTTTAATCCTGTCCTTTCTCCCTCTCCTGATGATTTCTGATACGAATTAGTATTATTTACAACTTTTGTGTTCAACAATATTTCACTTTGGGTTATGTTCTCAAAGGTGCCCACCCATGCAATGTGCTTAAGGCGGTGGAGGCAGCTTTACGAAAGCCTATTTCTGCAATGAAGTATGCCTCACTTTCAGCTATTGTATCTTCAGTAGTGATTTTCATTAATCATAGGTTTTCTAGTATATCCTTTGAGATATAATTCTACAGTTTAATGAGGCCCACTGGGATATGGGCTATGTTTCTTACCAGGTAACCAACACCCAAAGCTCAAGCAACAAGTCACTTCAGAACATCAAGGTGTTGTTTTTTTTAATTCACATACAACATACCTTTTTATTCTTCCTTAAAAATACTAAATAATCAGTTTAAAATGCATCTCTCATTGGGCTCTCTGTCTGAAATGGGCAACAGCTAAAAACGTATGTACTTCCAGTTCTGGCAGAACAAAGAGTTTCTGTTTTCAGTTGGCAGATGGCCTACCCCAATTTCCTAAAAGCTCCCATCTTGGGCTTTGCAACCTTCGTTTTTTTAAAAAGGGTTTGTGTAAGGTTCCTACAGTGAAGACAGTCCCTGGCTGATTGGAACCTGACTTAAGATTAAGACACATTTTTGAAGATAAGGAGCAATTTCTTCTCCCTTTTCTTCTGTCTGACGTGTTTCTAGGCAACAGCTAACACTCCTTCGTTTATTACAACAGGTACTGTTGATCATTAGGGATTTTTGCCCTTTAAATCCTTCTCAGTTGCTCATTAAACATAATCCTTAATGGCCAATTCTGTATCATTGGAACAATTCTATTGACAGTGATCCATTCTTACGTTATCTCACACACAGCAAGTGAAACTAATGTGTTTTTTTTAATTCGTTATAGATTTTTTTAAATGTATGAAGTTAATTTTAACTGTTTTGAAAAGCGATAGGAGAACCTCTCTGGAAGGCTAGGCGATGATAAACAGGATTCACTTCTGGTTTAACAAATGAGGGAGATCATGGTTAGACATAAGTCCCCATTTTTTTCGATTTCCTCAGAGTAAGGCCCATAGAATAAACATAAATTATCATAAACATAGGCAGGAATACTAAGACTTTCCTAAGAGTAAGGCCCATAGAATAAAATAGGATTTACCCCATCGAACAAAACAGGGACTTACTTTCAGGACTACAGCCTAAATTCTTCACATGGAGCATCTTTTATCCTTTATCCAGAAGTCAGTTCCTTGCCCTGACCTGGATAGGCCAGGCAAGCCTGATCTTGTCAGACCTTGGAAGCTAAGCAGAGCCAACCCTGACAAGTATTTGGATGGGAGACCTCCAAAGAAAACCAGGGTTGGGAGGCAGAGGCAGGCTATCAAGCCACTTCTCTGAATGTCCTCCATGCCCCAGCAGGAGTTGCCAGAGGTTGCCATGATCCTCAGGCATGGGCATGTTAGAAATGCAATTTGTTCTTACCAATAAAGAACTTCTAGAGACAGACCTTTTCAGAGAAGCAGAATAATCTTCTATTGGATACACGTCTTGCAAGAGTGGATGCACCGCTCAAAAAGAACTGAACACACCTTTGATTCAGTTATTCAGCCTAGATATACTATCACCGAAGAGGTATGGAAAATAAGAAACACCCTATTCTGACCTTCATTGGCTGGTAACCAAAATGTACATTCTCCAATCACGACTGCTTAACTATACCCCATGCTGTTATGCCATTGTTCCTCTTTTTTCTTAAAGACTACCCCCCCTTCAAGACCCCTACTCAATGTTTATTCATTCAAAAAAAAAAAGCAATAACTTTTCGTCTATTTTCTAACAGTCTGCCAGAAGCTTGGGTCTGGAGTGACTGTGTTCACTTCCTCTATCAGGCCCCTCGGTCAACAGAACCTTCAAACCGCTTCCGGGTGTTTTTCTTTTGTCTAGAATCATTTCTCGTTTCTGGCGAAGAACAAATGTAAAATCAAACATGATTATATATATATATGCAAGCTGTCTAATATTTTGCATTTAGCCTGATTAATTGCTCTGAAAAGTTTCAGACTCTCTTTCCCAGCCATAACAACATATAGGCTCATTGTCTTGCAATGCTTCCATTTTCTAGCTAACGGCCACTTTCACTATAAGTTGTTTGTGTATGCTGTCTGGCTGAGTTCCTCTTTCTTAGTTCCTTTGTCTTAGTTTTATAATGAGCATTAATCAATTGATTTCAAGCAATATATTTCTAATGCAAATTAAAGCAAAGTATTTCTGGGTGCCATTTAAGATTTTCTGTCAGAAGTCCTTATTTGTTTCATTTCTTACAGGCACATGTGCATAGACACACACACGTACGTGCAAAATTACAAAAAAAGAAGTTGGTTCCTTAACTCTTGTTAGAGTCTTGACATTTCTTTATTTAGAAAGGGCTCCTCCCTCATCTCCCCAGGGAGCCTGTTCCATAGTATAGAACTATGAGAGAAAAACAGGGGCTGTGGCTCTGGTCAATGGTAAGCAGGCTACCAGTAGTGGTGGAAAAGGCCATCAGGTTGCAAGATGACTTATGGCAACCCCTTGTGGGGTTTTCTGCAGAACAGCCCTGGACTCCCTTGGTGGCTTCCCATCTCAGTACCAGCCAGGACTGACCATGTTTTGCTTCCATGATCAGGCTGACCTGGGACATCCAGGTGAAGGCAAGAGCCTATAGTTCCTAAAAATGTAATATGTTGCCATGGGAAAGGGGGAGAAAAATAGCTTTACAGCAGTGTTTTCAGTCTTTCTAGAACCAGGTCCTTCTATTATGTAACAGGAAGTCATGTGGCATCTGTTGACACTCTCCAGTGTCAAAACCAGCAGTCACATCACTATCCTACTGCTTTTCTCAATGCTCAGGCAAGGAGAGGAAGGAGGGTAAGCACTGCTTGCTCTTTACGCAGAAAATCCTTCCAAAAGGCAGTAAAAATGGCATCTTTAAAAGAGCTTGTGGCCCAGAAGCTTTGCTCAGTTGAAGACTGCCACCATGCAGTAGGGTTGCTGCAGCCTGGAGAAAGTTCTCCTTTCTCTTTAATAGAGGCTTAATGAACAGAAATGGACACATGAAGCTTTTCATGCCATGGAGATAAATAACATCACCTGGTACATATCATCCCTTTAAGCTTCTGTGAAAGGGAGGGGACACTTTTCTTCCTCCAGGCTGCTGGCAGTTGACTTGGTCTAACTTGGTCTAACTTGAGTCCAGCGGCACCCTTAAGACCAACAAAGGTCTATTCAAGGTATGAGCTTTCACGTGTACATACGCTTCCTCAGATATGGTGCCACTGGACTCAAAATTTGTTCTACTGCTTCAGACCAACACGGCTGCCCACCTGGATCTATCTTAATTGACTGGTGCCAGTGTTGTCATGAACACTGCTCAAAAGTAGATTTCTTACTTTAGGTACAAGGTGTTGGGCAAGACTAGCTGACCAGCTGTATTTATGTTGTGCAAATTGCCAAGCTGGGCTCCTGGGTACTCTTTAAATGCTTTCCCTTTCTTTACCCAAAGACCGATCAAAGACTGAATAGTCACACCAGATCAGCTGCTGCTGGTCTTGCCGTTACAGCATCAGCACTCCTGGTATCCAATTAAGAGCTGGTCTGAGGCCATAAATCCATTTCTCATGGGTCAGCAAGCAGCTATCCCAGGATGACTCCTGGACATTAACAATCTGGTTTGGATTTGAACTGAAGCCACCTAGATAGAAAGTTTTATATATCCAATTACTGTTGTCAAACGAAATGGCAGAGTCAGTTTTAGGGGGAGGTAGGATATAATGATCAATCGTCCAATTTCACAGTTTCCTGAAGTTCTGTTTCTGCCATTTCAGACACGACAGACAGCACATAACTTTGTACCTTTCAAAAATGAGAGAGTGCTCATAGCTGCAGATGATGGTCTTTTGTGTCCAGGGTGATTGTTCTGTGGATTTGCCATGCAGTGATTTGCGACCATGCAGTTTAAAGCACCTCTTCTTCACAAGGGCTAACACAGTGGGGCACAGCACAAAGCAGCCTGTCTTTCTGTCTATCTTCTATGCCTTGGATGATTAATTGATAATATTAATGTCTTTCCTGGAATACAAAGAGATAGCAGGGTGACCATATCTGGGAAGGTGTATACCACCCAAAGTTCCATTCTCTGCCTGAAACAGGTTATGATGAGAATCCACAGAGGCCCACCAGACTATCGTGGCTATTTGACTCGGTTGTTGGGAGGTCTGACTGGGTGACCTTTTCTGTCTCCACTCCTAGAGAGCTACACTGCATTTAGTCCTTCCCTACCCTTTCTTTCTCTCTCAGCTGGACAAATACCTTCTCTAGGTTCTCTAGACAATGCCTTCTCATTGGTGGTCTTCATACAATAATGAGCATGTACTAGAAATGCTTGCAAAACCAGTGAGGCAGATGGATTTAGAGCCACAGAAGGCAAGAAATGAGAGATGTGTGGTGATGATCTGACAACTCTTAACATCTTTATTTTAAAAGCAGATGGGTAGGTAGATGATTTGGATTGGTGCAGGGGGAGGGGTTAACCCTTTCCCCCATTATAATTTCCATTAAAACACACACACACACAGAGGACACTGGCAGAGGAAACTGACAGTCTATCATAGAGGGCAAGCCTAGCTAGATCTACTCAGAGATAAGTCTGATTTTATTCATTGGGACTTACACCCAGCAAAATGTTGAGATTGCAGCCTTTGTTAACTAAACTAAGAGCCAAGGTAGGCAGGATAGGGTGGGAATTCATGTATTTATATCCAAGGATTGTGGACTAAAAGACTGTGGACTAGACTGTAGGATAGTTAGGTAGAAAGGGAACTGGTTGGAGGACTGCACTTAAGGAGTAGTTGTCAATGGCATTTCATCTGAATGGAGGGAGGTGTCCAGTGGGGTGCCACAGGGGTCGATTCTGGGCCCAGTACTTTTCAATATTTTTATAAATGATCTGGATGAGGGTGTGGAGGGGCTACTCATTAAATTTGCAGATGACACTAAAATTGGGAGGCGCAGTGAACACACCGGAAGATAGAGATAGACTTCAACAAGATCTGAATATGCTGGAAAAGTGGGTGAATGTGAAAAGGATGCAATTTAACAAAGATAAGTGCTGAGTTCTACATCTGAGTAACAAAAATGAGGAACACGCATACTGGATGGCGGATACACTTATGAGTAGCATTGTGTGTGAACAAGAACTTGGGGTAAGGGTGGACTCAAAATTAAATATGAGCAATGATGTGGTGACAAAAAGGGCTATTGCAATCCTGGGTTGTATCAACAGAGGCATAACATCCAAATCACAAGATGTCATAGTTCCATTGTACACTGCATTAGCCGCACCTGGAGTATTGTGTGCAGTGCCTGGAGTGCCTGGAGGCCTCACTTAAAAAAGGATGTGGACAGAATGGAGCGTGTGCAGAGGAGAGTACAAGGATGATTGGGGGCCTGGAGACCAAACCCTTTAAGGAAAGGCTGAGGGACTTGGGAATGTTTAGTCTGGAGAAGAGGAGGTTGAGGGGGGACATGATTGCTCTCTGTAAGTATTTGAAGGGCTGTCACTTAGAGGAGGGCAAGGAGCTGTTTCTGTTGGCAGCAGAGGAAAGAACTCACAATAATGGTTTTAAATTAAGGATGGGAAGGTACTCGCTGGATATTAGGAAAAATGTTTTTACAGTAAGAGTTGTGCAACAGTGCAATCAGCTGCCTAGGGTGGTGGTGAGCTCCCCCTCACTGGCAGCCTTTAAGCAGCGTCTGGACAAACACTTGTCAGGGATGCTTTAGGTGGGTCCTGCATTGGGCAGGGGGTTGGACTAAATGGCCTGTATGGCCCCTTCCAACTCTGTATTTACATCTAAAGTAGGGACTGGAAATTATTCTCAAACAATAAATGAATGTATTAGAACATAAGAAGCATCTACTCCAGCACCCTGTTTCACACAGTGGCCCACCAGTTGGTCTTGACCAATAAACAGGGCATCAAGGCCAAGGCACCCACCCATGTTCCTTCCTAGTATTGGATTTCAAGCTCTACTCCTTCTGAATATTCACCTTGGCTAGTAGCCATCGATGGATATCTTGCCTGTGAACTTGTCATGTAGAAGCAAGAGGAGTTAGGCACCGTCCCCTCCCACATCTTATTTCATGATCTGCAATGCATTTCTTTTAGCATTTTTCTGTCAGACGGGGAAGAGAGGGCTGAAAGTACTAGATGAGGACAACAAAGTAAAGCACAGGACCAGGGTTTGACCTCCTTTGTCTGGGCACTCTGATTTTTCTTTAAAAATAGACCTCTTCTGCCCACTGTGCTTTACACATGAGCAGAAGGAGGATCCACCTGAGGAAAACTTCACACACCAAGCAGAGCGGTTGGCTGGAGGTTCTACCAGCTGCTTCTTTACCTGTTCCTTATATGTGTGGTACAATGAACTCTTTTTGTAGCAGGAACTCCTTTGCATATTAGGTGACACACCCCTAATTTAGCCAATCCTCCAAGAGCTTACAGAGCTCTTCTTACAGGGGCTACTGTAAGCTCTTGGAGGATTGGCTACATTAGGGGTGTGTTGCCTAATATGCAAAGGAGATCCTTCTACAAAAAGAGCCCTGCATGGTTCCATGTTCCTGCTAAATGAGGTGCCTGGCTGAGGGCATTTGCTTATCGTTTGTACATTATTTCTGCTCACTCTGCCATGCTGTCTGCATACCTGATCTTTCCACTTTGCAAGTGAATTTTGCAAAGTCATAGGTTTCCTTCTATCTCTTTGAAGTCTGGCAGATAGGATCTCTTGGAATTTCATCCTGATTGGACAGAGAAAAGTTATACCCGATGGAAATGAATGGAAAGATAATAGCATTAATAAAAAGTTTAATGACAGTGAATCGATGCATTTTTTTTTAAAAAAAGGGCACCCCCACACATTTTGGAACCTCCTTATAATCTATTTCCAGGCCAACTTTAGGGCTAAAACAGATATGATGAAGACCAGGGATCTTTTGTCAGTGTGGTGCTGTTGGGAAATGCCATCAAGTTACAATCAACTTACGGCAACCTCACTGGGTCTTCAAGGCAAGAGACGTTCAGAGGTGGTTTCCTGCTGCCTCTCTGTAGTGATGCTGGACTTCCTTGTGGTCTCCCATCCAAATACTGACCAGGACTGACCTTGCTTAGTTTCCAGGATGTGACAAGATCAGGCTAGCTTGGGCCATCCAAGTCAGGGCCCTTATCAGCGTATAAAATGTCAATTGCTTGCATGTGTGGCTGCAATTTGAATAAGCCCATACAGGAAGAGAAGAGGAGATTTAATCCTTTGCTAATTGAGACTAGACTCTCACATTAGCAATTTTAAAAGGGGAAAGACATTTCCCTTTAAGAACCTTTAACTCTAGCAACAGCTCAGGGAGCCTGCTCGCTGGTAGCAAAACTGAGAAGGATCGATAGATGCAATCCTCTCTTCCTTATGTACCTGGCCCTAATCCAAATTCTGGCTGTGTGAATGTACAATGTGGCTTTGACAACCTGATCCAGGCCCGTAGTTACAGTGGGGCATTTCGGGGCCCAGCTCCCCAACTTCCTTTCAGCCCACCCTCCAATTCTCTGGCAAGATGCAGCTGCTGCCATGAATCCCCCCTGCACCACCGCTTCTCCTTGCCTCCCCCCCGCACCGTATCTCTCTATAGGGCTGGCTGAAGCACATGAGTTACCTTTAATTGATTTAGCCAGTGCCCCAGTGCCCCCTGAAGAATTAAAATGCCCCCCCGACTTAGAAATTCCTGGCTATGGGCCTGGCCTGATCTGTAATCTTTTCAACATTTTTTAAAAATTTCTCTTTGCCACTGGGAGTGTCACTTATTTACTATATATTCTGCTTCTACCAATTTAAACCAAACATTTGGGACATTCTTAGGTATCCGTTTTCATTTTAAGTATCAGAAGTACACATTAACTGCAGGTTGCTGTAAGCAGAATGCACCGTGTGGTCAAGCATGCTACATTTTCTTTGAAGCAGGTTTAGGAAGATGTGCGTAGGCCTCCTGATGGGGTGACAGTGCAGACGTTTCTGTTTGCATTCCTCCTCAAGCCAATCCCCCCCCCCCACTCAACCCACCTTTTGAGGAGAGGAAAATCAATCGAGTTCCTTCAAGCTCCAGAGATTCTAGCCATGCTGAAAGCTCACTTTAATAAAAGGCATTTTCCCAAGGTCCACTGCTGCAGAATCCAGAATGAGATAGTGAGGGAAATGTATCATTTGCAGCTGGTGATTATCAAACTGGAGCGAGAGTGCTGGTTTCCATGAGGGGCAACCAGTAGCAGAAAAGTTCATTACCTTCTCCTGCCATAAAGCAACTTTCCACTGATTAAAAAACAAAGCCACATCCAGGCAAAGTTAACTGCTTTCTTGATTTCAACGGCAGCATTAAGTATATGCTTAATTTTCCCCCACTGAAATGAATGAGACTTAATATTTATTAACTTTGAGAGGTTAATGTTTCAAAGTTTTCCCACAGTTCTATACCAGCTCATGACAGCTCTGATTCTGCTTCAGTGGCTGATATCCTAATCCTTCCCTGCTGTATTTGTAGAAGGATCTCCTTTGCATATTAGCCAGTTTGGTGTAGTGGTTAAGTGTGCGGACTCTAATCTGGGAGAACCGGGTTTGATTCCCCACTCCTCCACTTGCACCTGCTGATGTGACCTTGGGTCAGTCACAAGCTCTGGCACAGCTGTCCTTGAAAAAGAGCAGTTTCTGTCAAGAGTTCTCTCAGCCCCACCCACCTCACGGGGTGTCTGTTATGGGGAGGGGAAGGGAGAGGAGTTTGTAAGCCGCTCTGAGACTCGCAAGTGAAGGGCGGGGTATAAATCCAATCTCTACTCTCTCTACTCTACTCTGTATTTCAGGTATGTAGATTAAAAATATCCTTGTTTAAAGGTAATTGAAAATCTCACTTGCACAGGGAACAGGCAGGTGTGGATTGGTGTGTGAGGGAGTTTTCCCACCTTTTCTAGTATTCTCAAGTGGTAGATGAGGCCCTGGGTAAAAACAAAAATGGAATGGTGGAACAAGGGGAACTAATCCCTGCTTCTTCTTACTTCATTGAGTTCTGTTGATTTCACCATTTTCACAATTTTTCTCCCAGCCCAGAACGGTTCTAACAAGGAGGCCTGGGCAGGAGAAAAACCATTCAAGCATTGAAGTAAGATGTGGAGTACTTGAATCCACTGACTTGAGCAGTCCTGTTTTGTTTAAAAATTGACTCCTACTGTCCTTGTTTAAAGGTAATTGAAAATCTCACTTGCACAGGGAACAGGCAGGTGTGGATTGGTATGTGAGGGAGTTTTCCCACCTTTTCTAGTATTCTCAAGTGGTAGATGAGGCCCTGGGTAAAAACAAAAGTGGAATGGTGGAACAAGGGGAATTAATTCCTGCTTCTTCTTACTTCATTGAGTTCTCTTGACTTCACCATTTTCACCATTTTTCTCCCAGCCTGGAACGGTTCTAACAAGGAGGCCTGGGCAGGAGAAAAACCATTCAAGCACTGAAGTAAGATGTGGAGTACTTGAATCCACTGACTTGAGCAGTCCTGTTTTGTTTAAAAATTGACTCCTACTGCTCCTGACTTCATTACACATTACCCATCTTTTTTCCTACTAAGGATAACAGCAGTACACGAAGAGGAGTACTGGGTAGTAGGCAAAAGGTCCGTCTTAGTCATGCTTTTTCACACAATTGAAGACCACAAGAGATCTGAGGTCTGGAATCAGCAGTTCATTCTCACATGGAGAAATAATGCTGATCCTTACTCATTCCTGGTATCTTGCACATCATCCGACTACTTATGTGTTGCCTTTGGATGTGCATAGTGCATCCAAGGCCACTTACAACAATGAATGCAATCAGTTTTTAAAATGTATAAAAGCCAGCAGCCTAAAAAGGGGGTTGATTAAATAAAGCCACTTTACATAGCCTAGAAAAGCCAGAAAGGGAAGGTGCAGCCGGAAGCCTCAAAGGTAGTCTTTCGTGTAGCTTGAGCATTGAGAAAACCTTGGCATAGCCCACCAGAGTCCTTTTCTTAAAGGGAAGGACGGAGAGAAATTGACATGAGGATTCTAACTAGAGCATATAGGCTTAAAACAGGAGAGATGGTCCTTCAGGCATGCGGCTACCAGGACATGTAAGACTTTAAAGCAGAGGTGTCAAACTCATTTGTTCTGAGGGCCGGATCTGACATAAATGTCACTTTGTTGGGCCGAGCCATGTGTACCATAAAATGTAATGCCAGGTGGTTGTTGTTCAGTCGCACAGTCGAGTCCAGGTACCGGAGATATAAACTTTATAAAGGACATGGGCAAATCCAATTAACAATATTATTTTTCACTCAAAATCCAAACAAAAGCAATTGACTCCTTGAGCCAGTTTGGTTAGGGTTGCCAAGTCCTACCTTAAGGTGCAGCGGGGAACGGGGCTGCGGTCATCCGAGGGAAAAACTTAGTTTTCTCTCGGATGACCGCGGCGTCACTTCCGGGTGATGTGCTGACGCCGGGCACGTCCCGTGCTTTGGGGGTGGGGTTCCCCCCGGGGCCTGATCTGCCGGCGGGGGGTTCCCTGTCCCCCAGGGGGGACTTGGCAAGCCTAAGTTTGGTGTAGTGGTGTAGTGGTTAAGTGTGCGGACTCTAATCTGGGAGAACTGGGTTTGATTCCCCACTCCTCCACTTGCACCTGCTGATGTGACCTTGGGTCAGTCACAAGCTCTGGCACAGCTGTTCCTGAAAAAGCAGTTTGTGTCAGAGTTCTCTCAGCCCCACCCACCTCACAGGGTGTCTGTTGTGGGGAGGGGAAGGGAAAGGAGTCTGTAAGCCGCTCTGAGACGCCAAGTGAAGGATGGGGTACAAATCCAATCTTTTCTTCTTCTCCTCCTCCTCCTCCTTCTAGCAGTGAAAGCAATTGATTTATTGAGGAACCCACAAAAGCCCCAATAAATGTATTCAAATTTTCATCTTGGAATGCTGTGATTTGTTGGTTATCATGGAGGAATTTTATTATTGAATTAAGTTTATAAATTGACTGTTTTATTCAATATTGTAACCACCCTGAGCTCTATATCCCAGAGGAGGGTGGTATATTAATCAAATAAAATAGATCAAATATTTAATCGTATGCAAGACTAGGTTTTTCCCCAAGGGATACCATAAAAGGGGGAGTACCTTTCATTTCAATGCATACCATTTGCTTGAGGGCCCCTGCTTTAAAGATTAAAACTGCATGGGTAGCTATGTAAGCCTTTAGCAATAAAACAAAACCGGAATCCAGTGGCACCTAAGAGACTAAGCAGTTACATCCTTCTAAGTCAATTTTACTTATTTATGTTCTTTAATAGTCCACCTTTCTCATTGAGACTCAAGGTGGATTACACAGTGTACGTCAATGAAGTCAACATTACTTGGCATGCAGTAAGCGATGTAATAAGATTAGGACTGTGGAAATCTGAAGCCAAACAGAAATCTGAAACAGCTGAAATGAAGGGGAAACAGTGGATAAGTATTAACATAACATGTTGAACACAGCAGAAATTATGTATATGAAGAAGAGAATAAGAGATTAGATTTATACCCTGCCCTTCACTACCCAAGGGAGTCTCAGAGCGACTTACAAACTCCTTTCCCTCCCCCTCCCCACAACAGACACCCTGTGAGGTAGGTGGGGCTGAGAGAGCTCTTGACAGAAACTGCTCTTTTTCAAGAACAGCTCATTATCAGGGCTACGGCTTGCCCAAGGTCATCCAGCCAGGTGCAAGTGGAGGAGTGGGGAATCAAACCCGGTTCTCCCAGATTAGAGTCTGTGCACTTAACCACTACACCAAACTGACTGTCTGTCTGTCTGTCTGTCTGTCTGTCTCTCTCTCTCTCTCTCTCTCTGTATATATATAACAGATAATACATGCTATGCAATGGAATGACATCACGTCACAGCCGACTTATGGCGACCCTGTAGGGTTTTCAAGGCAGGAGCTGTTCAGAGGTGGTGTGTCACTGCCTGCCTCTGAGTTGCAACCCTGGACTTCCTTGGTGGTCTCCCATCCAAGTACTAATGAGGGCCAACCCTGCTTAGCTTCTGAGATCTGATGAGATCAGGCTGTGCTTGGCCATCCAGGTCAGGGAAGTACACACTATACGTAGGCATAGGATTGGGATTGTAAGCATGTAAGCTTTGGGTTGTTACTGCATTATGGAAACAGAAGGTTTATTAAAGAAACCAATTTTTGCATCCCACAGCCCACTGCATTTGATGGACATGATAGCTTTTACAAAAATAATGAAACTGATGATGAGCTACTCACTATTCTTTATAGACTACTAGACAGCACTTTTTTGTTGTGAAAAAAGAGGTTCTGGTAGTCATAAGGCTGCATCAATTTACACCAGTTCCCCCCTAGGACGTGGGAGAGTCCCCCCAAAAGGTGTTGGTACTCAGTACCAGTGAGTACCACCACACACACACAAAAGCCCTGCTGCTGTCTGCTGATCTACATCTACCACCAGCTTTCACGGGACTTGCCCTAGCACTTTGAAGACAGGCCCACTGTTCCCTTCATTTTCTCTTGGCTTTATCCTTAATGTTCAATACGGTAAGAAAATTAAATCTTATTTTTTTCACAGGAACACAAAGCAGATGGCTTAATTTTTAACCCTACCCAGCCCCCCCTGCAGAAATCAGCATACAAGTGAGTAAGACTAAATGACATAGCATCTGTGGCAGCAGATATAAGTGTTTTCATTAATTGGTTATTCAGACATCTTTCTAATGCCCCCTCCTCACAAGAGTACATCTTGTACTCTTGACAATATCTTTAAGATTCTCGAATTATGCACATCTTGGTTCATTAGTGATATTAGGGTTGCCAGTCTCCGGGTGGTGGCTGGAGATCTTCTGTGATTACAACTGATCTCCAGGTGAAAGAGATTAACTCACCTGGAGAAAACGGCCACTTTGAAAGGTGGACTCAATGGCATTATACTCCATTGAAACCTAGGCCTGCCAAATCTCGCCAAATCACAGCAAGGGATCTGCATGTCTTTGCAGAATCCTTGCCGCGGGGACGGCGAGACACGTTGCACCGCCGTCACCAGGACATGATGCTATGCGTCGTTCTGGCAACGGGGCTGTTTGGAGCCCCGTTGCCAGAGCGATGCATAGCGTCAGATCCTGATGACGGCGGGTGCAACGTGTCTCGCTGTCCCCGCGGCAACCCGCCGACCCCCCGCCGCGACTTGGCAACCCTATTGAAATCCCACCCTCCTCAGTCTCCACTCCCAAAATCTCCAGGTATTTCCCAACCTGGAACTGGCGACCCTGTCAATGATGTCATGATCTTAGGCCTAAGGCTAAAGAATAAGCAGCCTGTCGGCCTCAAGGAAACCTCTAAGGCCTCGTGTACAGTTTACAAGCCTACATTTCCCAGGCACACTGTGGGCCTTCTGATTGGACTGGGGTGACATTGGAGGGAAGGCCAGTCATCACCAAGGAGGCTGGCCCCTGGCCCCTGCCTGGTGGAACACTCTGCCGGAAAACATCAGTGCCCTGTGGGAGTTGCTACCTTTCCACAGGGCATATAAGGCAGAGATGTTCCACCAGGCCTTTGGTTGAGGACAGCAACGGGACACTTTGACATCTGGCACTCTCATATATTCTCCCCATCTCTTGTAACCCTTCTCCCCCAGGGGCTGGGGAGCCGAATTTTCTGTTTCTTTCCGCCATCTTGTAACATATGTTGTTTATTTGTTGACTTGTTTTTAGGGAGGTTTGATGCTGGTTTTAGCTTAAACTATTTATTGGCTGCGGTCACACGGGCAGGAAAATGCGAGGGGGGGCGTGACTGTTTGCCCCGGGGCAAACTAACGCGTAGTTACTCGATCAGACCTCCCTGGTCCCGTGGAGGTCCCGTGGGAAGGGAGAGGTGCTGATCACAGGACGATCCTGCGCGCAACAAAGAAGCGCGCGGTGCGGCAAACGGGTGGGTTTTTTTGTCGTGTACACCAAACATGCGCATGCTCCGTTGGGCGCTTGTGCACATCCACGGAGACTTGGGAGAGAAAAAACCTTGTTTGCAAGGGGACATGGGCGGGCACCGGATGCCACCGGAAACGCGATCAGACGCCCACCCTTGCCCCGCAGTTTCCGGAAACTAGTACCTCCGAGGTACTAGTTTTTTGCAGCGCAGTTTCGGCAGGAAGCTTCCCAGATGTGCCGGTGAGATCGCGCCCGGAAACTCCGTCTGACTTCCGTCTCTCTAGCGTGGCTAATGTTCCGTGTGACCGCAGCCACTGTATGCTATTTTGTCATAAGCTGCCCTCAGCCCTACTTGTAGGGAAGGGTGGCCTAGCATATCCAATTAAATAAATAATATACCCACACACACAGAGAGAGAGAAGTGGGAAAGTGTTCTTCTCCCAGGAGATGAGTGGCAGAGAAGCCACTACCAGCCGGAGAGGATCCTTCACCCAAGGAGAGTGGGTTGGACCTGGGAAGGGTAAGGTAGAGCAGGGACCAGTGAGGCAGCCGCGTTAGGAAACTTTACTGTTATCTTGCTAGCTCCTATGTGTGTTCATTTTTCCCTGTTGGTTGAAAATGTATCCTTCTTATGGCTGTTGCTCCCAAATGTATTTTATCCCCGTCCGTTAGCTACTACCCACCTTGTTTAATAAAACAGTTTGTTTTAATCTGCCTGTGTCCTCACATTTCAAGCCTGACCTGGCAATGCTCTCACTAGTGTGTGTGTTTGTGCCGGGGGGGGGACCTGCTCACAACTTTAATGCCGGTAATTTTTGCTCACAGGACTCCACAGCTTAGAGGGAGCATTGGTTGTGGCTGCTAGTTAAGGCCCTTGCCTGCTCCGGGGCTGAAGGGGGCAGGAGGAAAGGAGAGTATGTATCCTGGGAGGGGACACACACCTTAGCCAAACCCCCACGTGGCTCCTCAAACCCGCAACACATGATGGAAGTAACATGATTGGTGGATCTATGCTCCCAAGTGCTCCCCCTCATATGCAGACCTCTTCTGAAGAAGTGTGCCTGCACATGAAAGCCTATACCCAGAACAAATCTTTTCTGGTCTTAAAAGGTGCCCCTGGACTCAGACTTCGTTATGCTGACCTCTTTTGCTGGTGCATCTGCCCTGCCATTTGTCCAGTGCTGCCTGATGTAGTTCCTTAAGTAGACCCTGAAGTTTTTAAATGTTTGCTCTCATTCAGACATCCTGCTACCTTAACTCTAGTTTGATGTTTTTAAATCAGTTGCCTACCATTATAGCAGTGCTATGTATGCATGTTCTCTCTTTTTTTCTTTCCTCGTCTTTGGATGTAGCATTGTTATGGCCAGTTTTCTTTAAAACAGATGCTCAAGAAAGGATTGGTCTCTTTGATCTGGGCACAGTTTACTGCCCAGTATTTGGACTTATGCATTCTATGTATTTTCCAGGGTTCATGGTGAACAATGTACACATATCTTCTTCAAATCAATGTTCCATGTTTGAATTTAGTACTTGGGTATTTCTACCAGAGTGTAATCCATGGTGTAATGTATTGACAACGATTACATGAACATCCATGGCATGGAAAGTTGCCCCCTCCTCAAAAAGAGGGATGCAAACTCAAGCCATGAATAATGAATAAAAAGCAACATTGTGCCATCTTGTGGCTTCGCAAATTACAAATGGAAAAACAATGCTGAAAGATGCTATTCAGAGCTAAAACAGATCTGATAAAGTTCATGAATTTATGTCTGTCTACAGAGGGTGAATGGCATGCATAGCCACAAGGTGGATTAGGGTCAATTGAAAGGGGAGAGAGGATCTAACCCTTCAACCTTTCCTTGGTGTCACAAACAGAAACATGGCTTCTGGGGCTTTTATTGACATTTGTTTTAGGATCTGGGGGGTTCTCCCCACTCTGCCATGACATCTTGCTGGGTGACCTTGGGCCAGTCACACTCCCCCAGCCCAGCCTTCCTCAGAAGTAGTCATGGGGATAAAACAGCAGAAAGGAGAATGATGTTAAGCACTTAGGGTCCCCATTGGGGATAGGCTTGCCAACAGTTTAGGGAGGAGGGGGAACCCTTTCTCTTTAACGGAGGTTTAATGGGAAGTTATTTACCAGTTTGGTCCAGAGAGACAGTTTGGTGTAGTGGTTAGGAGCACGAACTCTAATCTGGGAGCACTGGGTTTGATTCCCCACTTCTCCACATGCAGCTGCTGATGTGACCTTGGGTCAGTCACAAGTCCTTTCAGAGCTGTTCTCTCAAGGGCAGTTCTTGAGAGAGCTCTCTCAGCCCCACCTACCTCACAGAGTGTCTGTTGTGGGAGGGAAAGGAAAAGGGATTGTAAGATGCTCTTAGACTCCTTTGGGTAGTGAAGGGCGGGGTATAAATCCAATCTCTTCCTCTTATTTTTCTACTACTACCACCACCAGGTGATGTTAGTTACCTCTGTGCCATGAAAATCTTTCCCTTTTCCATACATTAAGCCTCTATTAAAGGGGCAAGGCATTTTTTTCTCCAGGTTGTTGGCAATCCTGATTGGAGAGACAGGCATGGCATAAATGAAATCAATAAATACATTTTTAACATGAAAACTATGAGTGTTTAAAGATATATTTTGCTATTTTAAAGCACAGATAACAGAACCAAGAATCCAGCTTTTATTAGCAGAACTAATCATGGCCATACACCACATGTTGTTTACCTTCTACAGGCTGGCAGAGATCTGTGACCTTAAATACATATATTTGTGCCTTTAGGTTCCATAGGTCAAATTGCATCCTGTGTCAAGCCCTATAGGACAATCAGTTTCTAAATTCTGTCCCTGGAGCACTACACCCAAATCACAGCCACAAAGTCAGGTTCAGGTGTATCTATGTTGCCCATAACAAGTATAGAGGTTGCAGGTACCCACATTAGTCCAAAACAAGCCCCAAGAACACAGGCCATGTAACACCTTTTATTAGGACCAACCAAAACGACACAAAACAGGGTCCAAACTCCCTAGTACTACAAAGAACTTCATCTGTGTGTAGTATGGCCTAGGATCTACTACATTAGTACAGACAGCGAATAACAGGTGTCTATTTCCTTTCCATGATCTACTAGGATATACTAAAAGTACACATGGTGCTCTTCTTTATACTGGTAATATGGGTTGGATCAAACCAACTTTTTTGTTGCTAAAAAATCAGGGAAAGATCCCCCTTGATCACCACAAAGACTATGCTAGGAATCATGGGATCTGCATGGATGAAAGGCATGTGTGAAAGGGCCTGATATTAGATGGGATTGAGTGAAAAAAACTGGCTGGATCCAACCTTATGTGATGAAGCCTTCAGTCAGGTGTCTCACTCTCAACCTCAGATATATATGTAAGGGCTGTCAAATTGCAGCTGACTTAAGGCAACCTCAGCAAGGGGCTTTTAACGGAAGTGAGAAGCAGAGGTGTTTTGCCATTGCATTCCTCTGCAGAGCCATGCTTGGTGGTCTCCCATCCATGTACCTACCCTGCTTAGCTTCAGAGATCTGACAAGATTAGGCTATACTGTTAGGGTTGCCAGATCCCACCTGGCCACTGGTGGCAGAAACAGGAGTGGGATTTCCAGATCCAAGTTGGGAAACTGCTGGAGATTTGGGGATGGTGCCTGTAGAGGACAGGGACCTCAGTGGGGTACAATGCCACAGACTCCACCCTCCTAGGCATCCATTATCTCCAGTGGAACTGATCTCTATAGTCTGGAGATGAGCTGTAATCCTGGGGGGTCCCCAGGTCCCACATGAAGGCTGGCATACCCATAGATCATGCAGCCTCCCCCACCCCGATACCACCTGACAAAACAAACTTTAAAGATTTACAGGGCTGTTATGAGGAAGAATAGATGATGATTATAAAAAGCACTGAAAAGGCTAAAAATATTGAAATATGAACATAATGTGTCACATTTATGATTTCAAGATGAACCACCTTTACTCTCATTTGAGAAAACAGCTGTAATATGCTCAGGAGAATTTTACTAACTCTGCATTATATATCAAATAGTTTCAGAAGTACATGTGTGTGTGGAATTTTGGGTGGTCAAAGGAGTCCCTTTCTCCCTTTTTCACATGGAAAAGCTTGCTGGTTGCAGTTCCAGTGATAGGATAAGCCAGCGGGAACATTTGACCTGGACTTCAAGCTCAAAACATGCCTCAGATTTAGACGCTTATTATTATTTTTGCATTAATAAGCCCTACAGCTGGGTGTTATGTGCATCATGCACCATCATTTAAAAAAAATATATGCATAGGGGCTTCAAAAGCTAGCAGTGGTCTGAGCCTGCAGGACATCTGAGAATGCCTGGTTGGATGTGACCCATGGTTCTAAATAGCATAATGGAAGCTGAAGATGACATGATGTCAACTTGCCACCAGAGAGCGCTGTGAGTCAGGTTTTCACTAAGTGATGAACCTACTAAACATGAACTATATTCTGAATAAGAAAAACAAGGGCCAAGTTCAGACTGGAAGTTTGCTCCGATATAGGCACATTTCAGAAATGTTTCACAAATGGATTAAAGGGGCCGTTCACACAGGCACATCTGTCCGGCGTCCCCCAGCCATATTCAAACCCTGGAAAGCGCGATTATCCCATGTCCATCCCGCACCAACAAAGTGTGAATGCCAAAAGCCGCGTTTTTCTTGTGCCCTTATGTGCATAACTCCAGATTACCTAAAAGAAAGTTACGCCTTACAGCCATGCCTCCGCCAGGGGCGGGCCAACAAGGACTTAGCCAAGGAAGGTGTATTGGTGGTAATATGCAAGTTACTGTGTTGGCTTGTAGAATGTCTTTGCATTGCAAGTCGATTTTAGTGGCTGCTTGGGCTCATGAGAAAAATGATGTCTGATGAAACAAATCATGACATCACCTTAGTATAAAAATCAAACTGGAATGAGAATATATTCAGGTGAGTGGCCGTGTTGGTCTGAAGCAGTAGAACAAAGTTTGGGTCCAGTGGCACCTTTAAGACCAACAAAGTTTAATTCTGGGTATAAGCTTTTGTATGCAAGCACTTTGAAGAAGTGTGCAGGCACACGAAAGCTTATACCCAGAATTAAACTTTGTTGGTCTTAAAGATGCCACTGGACTCAAACTTTGGAGGGCGAATGTATTGGAGGCACTTATTCAGCGCCACTTCATGTAGCTGGTATTTAACAAGCTTTAGAAACTTCTTCATAGCCACGAGAGCAGTATGACCACTGTTGTACTGAGGATTCTAATCCGCACCATTGACTGAGAGGCCCAAATCCTAAAATTTAATATATTTTACTGCAGCACTGTGGGAACTGCTGTCTGTTATAAACCCTTTTCCAACAAGAGGAGTGGTGCAAAGGAAGTGGTTCCTTCTCAAGAGGCTGTTGCTTGATGATCTATAGACATGGTCATGGGGGGGTGGGAGTAGGAGGAATCCACATCATTGGCTCTATATCCATGTGGGCATGACCGGAGCACTAAGGAACTGGACTGCAGGTGCTCAGGTCCCATTCCCCTTGCTCGAAAGCCAGTCGAGTCCGACTCTAGGGTTGTGGTGCTCATCTCCGTTTCAAAGCTGAAGAGTCAGCGCTGTCCGAGTAATGTATAAATCAGACCTGAGTGTTGAACAAGGAGATGATAGTAATTCAAGGTGACTAACCACGCAATATAAATCAGTTACACAATTCTATTTATTGATTTACTTTATTTACATTATTTATAGAATGCTTTTCTCACAGGGGCTCATTACACACAAAGCATCACACACACTAACTAATCCACTTTCAATCAGCTTTCAGTGCACTTTCCAACTGGATTTTACCGGGCGAACTGGCAAAATCCAGTTGGAAAGGGCATTGAAAGTGGATTATTTAGTATGTGTGGCTGCAGCCACAGTGAGTCAAGAAAATAGGACATTCAATAACCAATGCATTAGGATTTTAGAAGTTTGGAACAGTGTTCCCTCTAAGCTGAGTCAGTGTGAGCTAGTTCAGTTTTTTGGCCTCTGGCTCACACATTTTTGTCTTCGATCAGGAAGGATGGCTCCAGAGCAAACTAATTTATGCAGTAGCCAAATCGTTCACTCACGACTTTAATGCCAGTAGCTTACAAAGTAGGATTTCTGCTCACAAGTCTTCACAGCTTAGAGGAACCATTGGTCTGGAACCACCAGAAGGAACTGAAGCATAGGATAAGTATTAACATCTGACACATTAAGCGGTATGGAAATTACATAATAGGGCCCTACTTACAATAAGCTATATGCAGCAGTATATCCTGCCTTTCTCCCCAGTGAGATCCCAAAGCAGTTCACCTTGTTCTCCTCTACTCCATGTTAAGCTCACAACAACCTGTGAGGCAGGTTAGGCTGAGAGTGTGTCTAATTGGCCCAAGGTCGCCCAACAAGCTCCCATATCAGAGTGGGGATTCAAACCCAGGTCTAAGTTTATTGTCTTAAATGGACTTCGAAAGGCGTAACTCTGCCTAGAATTGCACAGTAATTAATGCAGGGAACAAGTGTGTTCTTGTATATAGTTGTGATTGGGGGGTTGGTTGGTGTGTGTGTATGCCTGCAAGACTACAGAGCTCAGCTCCCCTGGGGAAAATGGCGGCTCTAGAAGGTGGCCTGAATGGCATCATATACCCTGCTAAGGCCCCTCCCATCCCCAAGCCCCGCCCTCCCTAGGCTCCACCCCCAAATCCCCAGGAATTTCACAACTCAGAGCTGGCAACCCTGGCAGAATCACGTAGACCTTCTTGCAATGAAAGTACACATGGATGGATGATGTTTCTCTTTTATTACTGCCTGGTTGTTTGTTTTCATCTGTGGGTTCTTGGAGGTGAAACGGTGATAATACCAAGGAAGAAGCACTGGGGTCATGCTATGGTTGAAAGTTCCCTGCTTTATTTCACCTTTATATTTTCTGTGTTGTTTCTGATTTGAATGCTTTGAGACATCTGATCTTTTCTTTTTCTTTTTTCGTTCTGTGCCTTTGTGACTGACAGCCCTTGAACGCTGGGCATACAAACCACAAGCCTCCTTGTCTTCAGCACTCTTCTTCCTTGTTGCTGCCTATTTTGTTTCTCCACACGGGGGCACTGCAGTCAACAAATAGACTGTCTCATTCTTAGCCATCCCAAATGGTGTGCAGCTGCCTATTGGAAAGGACGGGCACAGGGCCTCATTATAACACCGCATATTCTGCAGGTTAATTCATGCATCTTGTATAGTCCACTGCATCAATCATCGCCGCCAAGGAGGTAAGCAAAAATACCCTCTGGCACAGCTAAACATAGATTTTTTTATCAGAAGAGACGAAACATTTTGTGCCACATTTTGTTGATGTCAGTTCAGCTATACTTGTACTTATCAACATTTATAAACACAGCCCAAAGTTCTCAAGGCAGTTAAAAAAAACCCCAAATATAAAACAGCAACACAATAAAAAGGAGAAAACGATGGACTAGAGCAATGGGTTCCCAAAAACAGCCATGCAGCCATAAAAGAGGATCAAGTGAAGGTGGTGGTGACAGCAATAAAAATAAATGTGCAAATTTCAAGGCAGCTGAAATAACACCACAGATGATTAAAAGCTTTCTGTTGTACCCAGGGCTTTTTGTGTAGAAAAAGCCCAGCAGGAACTCATTAGCATATTAGGCCACACCCATGACAGCATGGCTCATTAGCATATTAGGCCACATCCCCGTGTTACCAGAAGTGTGGTCATCCAGCCACACCCACCTTTTGCTTCTTATTCTGTTTACCTTGTTTGCTGTCAAAACCCAGGGCTTTTTTTGGGAGCAGGAACTCCTTTGCATGTTAGGCCACACACCCCTAATGTAGCCAATCCTAATGGGTTTCTGCTTTTGGGTGTGGCCTATTATGCTAATCAGTTCCTGCTGGGTGTGGCCAACTTGGGAGCCAGCCGGAACTCCGTTCCTGTGCGTTCCTGCCCCCAAATAGCCCTGGTTGTACCACAGGTGAGACCTGAATGTCTGTAGAGATGCCACTAACAGTACCCCCAGGCCCCAGCACTGTAGGCCTCTTGCTTTAGGGGGAGCTTCTTCTTGCTGTTGTTGTCAAGTCGCAACCAACTTATGGCCACCCTTGCAGGGTTTTCAAGGGAAGAGACTTCAGAGGTGGTCTGCCACATAGCCTGCCTCTGTGTAGCCACTCTGCTGTTCCTTGGTGGTCTCCCGTCCAAATACTAACCAGGGCTGACCCTGCTTAGCTTCCAAGATTGGGCTATCCAGGTCAGGGGAAGTACAGCCCCATGTAAAACAGGCTAACTCCTCATTTTGAGTGGTAACTTCTTGCTAGAATTAAGTTACTGTGTAATGGAAACTTGGGTTTCGAGGACTGGGTATTGGTAAATTGGTATTATTGGACTGCTTGAGACGTTCAGTAGGCAAACGTTTATCCTCCCCTCTCCATATTTTATTTCTGCTTCTCATTCTATTTGACTCTCAGTATTGCCTCCTGAGTGTGTAGCAGTGCCTCACCACTTAGTCACAGATCTCTTATTACTAACGTACGGGTCACTGCCAATGTTCCCTCTAAGCTGTGGAGTCCCGTGAGCAAAAATTCTACTTTGTGAGCTACTGGCATTCAAGTTGGGAGTGAGCAATTTGGCTACTGCATACATTAGTTTGCTTTGGAGTCATCCTTCCTGAGCTAAGATGTGTGAGCTGGAGGCTAAAAAACTGTGAGCTAGCTCACACTAACTCGGCTTAGAGGGAACACTGGTCACTGCCTAGCAGGGCTGGTGCCGCGAACCCCGAGCTGGGGCATCCGTCTTGGTCCAGTACTTCTGGTGGGCCCACTGCTGATGCCTCCCACGCACACCTCCCCTGCCACCTGTCTGTACCTATGCTCCCAACTGCCCGGCGTCGTTGAGGAAAGGCGTGCATCTGGGTGCTGCAGAGTGGTGGCACTTCTGGTAGTAATGGCCAATGTTCCCTCAAAGCTATGGAGTCTTGTGAGCAAAAATTCTACTTTGTGAGCTACTGGCATCAAAGTTGTGAGCGAGCGATTTGGCTACTGCATAAATTAGTTTGCTCTGGAGCCATCCTTCCTGAGCTAAGACAAAAATGTGTGAGCAAGACGTTAAAAAACCGTGAGCTAGCTCACACTAACTCAGCTTAGAGGGAACGCTGGTAATGGCAGCAGCTGCATATACTGGCCAGTGCTGTCAGGGAAAAGGGTGTGCAGATGGGAAAGGCAACTGAGCATGGAGGGCTTGCAAGTGGGAGAGGGACACATGGGCAGGTGAGGGTCATCCAGGTGTGGGGGCGGAAAGGAGGGCATGGGCGGGGCCCTGGTGGTGGAGAGATGGGGACCCCTGGGCACCGTCTGCCCAGAGTCCCCCGAAACCTGGCCCTGGCCCTGCTGCCTAGATGTATAGATTTGTTTTCGGTGGGTTTTAGCTTCAAAACCTGCTTCTCACTAGACTAAGAGTGAGTGGAGAGAGGGTTGCTAACCTACCCTGGGCTCTTTTAGTGTGTGTTTGTGGGAACTATGGCTCAGTGGTAGGGCCACCTGCTTTGCATGCAGTGTAACCCCAGGACTCCCTCCCACCCCATTGCCAAGAGCCATGGGCCCTGCCGTTCCTTTTGATCACAGGACCTTGTGCAGCCAGAGGTACAGAGAGTCTCCAGCTTGTATCAAACCAGTGAATCAGGATCAGGATAATATGCAATTAGGGCCATCTCCTGGTGAGGCAGTCAGTTTCCCATGGGAAAGCTGTCACACACCCTAATCAAAGACTCGTTCCTGTGGCTCGAGGGATCCCACACGCACGGGCTAGAAAAACAGCACTCGGCATTTGCAGGACAACCACCCCAACATTCCTTTCCCATCAGGACTGGTCCCTTGGAAAGACAGATGTGCCCGGCAATTTCACCCAGTCCTTCGTCAGCAGAATAGATTCATCTGCTGCCCTGGTAGCATCCCTCTTGAAATAACCCAAGTACCTAGAAAATCCAGTTCCCGATCACTACCAAAAATGGGTGTGATACTTGACTACACAAAGACCCACTCTGAGCTTGCATTTTAGGCTCAGTTCTGCCCTGGGGCTGCCCCACCACCACTGTGGCAGCTGAAGACATAACCCCAAGACTCTTCCCCCACTCAGGCAAAGTCAAACACAGGGCTCCTTCCCTCACAGTTCCCTGCATCTCTCCCTTGATAGCTCAGCTGCCCCCATTTCCAATCAATCCCACATGGGCCTGCCTCCAGCTCTCTCACTGTCCTCCCCTTTCTTCCTTCACCCTTGGACTACGTGCCTCTTCTCTCCCCCTTCCTAAGCCTCAAAGCCCCATTCTGCACCTGCTCATCTGTCCAGTTTGGTGTGGTGGTTAGCAGCGCAGACTCTAATCTGGGAGAACCGGGTTGGATTCCCCACTCCTCCACACGCAGCTGCTGGCGTGGCCTTGGGTCCGTCACAAATTCTCTCAGAGCTGTTCTCTCAAAAGCAGTTCTCTCGGAGCTCTCTCAGCCCCACCTACCTCACAGGGTGTCTGTTGTGGGGAGAGGAAGGTAAAGGAGACTGTAAGCCGCTCTGAGACTCTGAGTGAAGGGCAGGTTATAAATCTCATCATCTCCTCCTCCTTCCTATTTTCATCCGCCACCTCAAGCCTGATGCCCCTCTCATCCCTCCATTGACTGTGCAAACATAACAGGTACTCTTTTTTGTGAGTATTTTTGTGTGTGCGTGTCTGTGCTTGTAAGCCTGGAAGTCATGGTGACTTCTGGCGACCCCTAGAGGGGTTTGGACGTTTTTCAGAGAGGTGGCTTGATAGCTTGCCTCTGCATCCTGAGCCCTGGTATTCCTTGGAGGTCTCCCTTCCAATTACTTGCCAGGGTCGGCCCTGCTTGGCTTCAGAGATCTGATGAGATTGGGCTTGCCTGAGCTATCCAGGTCAGGGCCGTAACATGAACTCTTGAGGCTACCACGGCTGGCACACCAGGGCTCCGTGGCAGAGCATCTGCTTTGTAGACAGAGAGTCCCAGTTTCCATCTCTGGCACCTCCAGTTAAAATGGCCAAGTAGTAAGAGATGTGAACGTGAGACCCTGGAGAGCGGTGGCCAAGTCAGAGTGGACAACATTGACTTTGATGGACTGATCGTCTGGCTCCGTGTTAAGGCAGCTTTGAGTGTTCATGCACATTCATGTATTGTGAGTCCCAACCAAGTACACAAGACAGCTGACAGCATCCTCTGCACTCTGAGTAATTTGTTAATTGAACAACACCTGCATCCGTAATTTAGACGCACAAGTTCTGCCTGGATAAACAACTAAAAAGAAACTTCTTGTGTCTAGGCATCCCATTTAAACCTGAATGTTGGGAAAACAGGGCAAGGTTTTCTTTCTGCATGTTGATCCTAGTTAGATTGAGGGCAAATGAATAGCAATTATCATGCCACAGTTAGTAATTTGGCCTCTTGGCTTTGCCAGTCCAATAAATAGATCATATCATTCAGTTTCCCAAGGAGGCCGCTGCTTAAACTAGTCAGCGTACTAATAACACATGCCACTAGGGGTCACTCTTGATTTCTTTCAGCTCCAGATTCCAAAAGACCTGCTGGCTGTATCCCAGGTCTGCAGCAGGTTAATAACCCACTTAGCAACAGCTAGGTCTTTAGCTTGGGGAATGCTGATTGGCAGAGCTTCCGCAGCCAAGAGATTGGATCCAGAAAATCTGGCAGTAAGATTTAATGCGAGGGCAGCAGACAATGATTCAGATCAATTTCATTTGCTGCTGTTTTGTTGCTTCCCCCCACACACCTGATTAATTTTCTGCAATTTTGGTCTCCAAACCTTGAATGCTAATTTTGCTGTAGTTCCAGCAAAATGGCACGGATGGTTTGCATGGAATAGATACAACCAAGTCTGGTTTGGAGAAAAAGTCTTCTCAGAAAAGTATATTCAGTAAGAAATGCTTGAGATTTGCAGTGACTTTCTATGCAGAGTTACACCCTTCTAAGGCCATTGGCATTAATGGATTTTGAAGGGTGTAACCGTCTTTAGGATTGCAAGGTCAATCTCTGAATGTCTAACATTTTTACCAACAACCCCCTTTTTAATGGCTGAAGAATATTTTTTTACAAGCTTCTGCTTTTAACGCAAAATAATTTTATTACAGCACAGCGCTGTTGCCCCTCTTCTTTGTTCTCACAAGGAATGAGAGAGGCCACGGCTAGTCCCAGAGAATGGCTCTGGGAGATGTGACCTTGAATGACCTTGTGTGATTAGGCAAAAGGCACCGATACCGTCCTGCTCCTCTCCACAGCCCAAACAAGAAGCAGCCTTTGCTCAGCCTGGTTAATTTAGGGCTCCGAAGCCTGGCATGTGTTTACCTCACAGCCTGTTCATTAGAAAGACATATGGAGAGCAAATTAGGGAACAGAAACAAGGGCATCCTCTCTCCCTGCACCTGGGACATTAATCCCCGAGATTTATCCCTTAGTGTTGCAGCTGTTGCCTTTGCTGGGGGTGCCGAAGGGCACCTTCAGCACACAAAAAGGATTCCAGAGGAATCCAGCTTCCAGAGCACAAACTGGCAAGACACGAGTGTGGTTTGCAAGGCCTTTGTGTCCCGGCTTCACACCCACCCTAGTGCATTTCATCTCAGGGCACGGGGGAAGGCCCATGTTGATGGTTCAGTCATCGAGAGTGGTTAGTGTTGGACTAGGATCTGGGAGACCCAGGGTTAGATTCCCCCACGCTGCCAGGCAATGTTCCCTCTAAGCTGTGGAGTCAGTTTGCTTTGGAGCCATCCTTCCTGAGCGAAGACAAAAATGTGTGAGCCGGAGGCTAAAAACTGAGCTAGCTTGCACTAACTCAGCTTAGAGGGACCACTACTGCCAGGGATGCCTGCTGTGTGTCACTGGGCTTGCCACCAGTGTTCCCTCTAAGCTGAGTTAGTGTGAGGTAGCTCACAGTTTTTTAGCCTCTGGCTCACACATTTTTAGCTTCCAGCTCACACATTTCTTAGCCGCCGGCTCACACATTTTCAGAAAGGATGGCTCCAAAGCAAACGAATGTATGCAGTACCCAAATCGCTGGCTCACAACTTTGATGCCAGTAACTTTTGCTCACAAGACTCCACAGTTTAGAGGGAGGATTGCTCACACACTCTCCGCCTAACCTAATTCTTGGGGCTGTTGTTTTGAGGGGAGAGCAATATTGTCAGCTGCACTGGGAAGAAAAGTGGGGTATGCAGATCGAAGTATTGAGGGGTGGAGAAGATATACCTGGAGCATACACGAGTGATTCAGAAAGGCAGAAGGGCTCCCCGTTCCAGCAAGGATTACCGTTGCATTTTTACTTTCCCTTTCCTCCAAAAGAGCTCAAGATTTCCTTATCCTCACAACAACCCTGTGAGGTAGAGTAGGCTGAGACAGAATGACTGACCCATGCCCCCCCCCCAGCAGAGTAGGGATTTTGAGATCTCCCCGGTCCTAATCTGACACTAGACACCCTCATGATTCTTGTGGTTCTTGTCCAGCTGCAATGTGCTGGAAGAAGGAACATTTTGGACAGTGGTGTGAAGGCAGAGGCTGCTGGCTGAGCGAGTGAATAGCTCTGAGTGTTGCAAAGAGCATTCCGGGAAATCCTGGGGAGATCACCAGGGCTCCTTGATTAGGTAAGTCGTGGGAAACAACAAGGCAGAAGACATTCTTGGCGGTGGAATGTGCCATCCAGTCTCAACCAACTTACGGCAACCCTGTAGGCTTTCCAAGGCAAGAGATGTAACGATGAACAGAGGTGGTTTGCCATTGCCTTCCTCTGCACAGCAACCTTGGGCTTGCTTGGAGGTCTCCCGTCCAAGTACTAACCAGGGCTGGCCCTGCTTAGCTGCAGAGATCTGACAAGATCGGGCTAGCCATGCCATCCGGGTCGGAGCAGAAGACACCTGTAGGGCAAGCGGTGCTGGGCGCATTTTATAGCACACTTCTGGTCCATGCAGAGCAGTGTCCAGGCTACCCCTTATGTGCTTTCCACGTGGAGCTGCCTTATACAGGAGCCACGGGTCTACCACAGCCAGTGTTGTCTGCTCTGATCGGCAGTGCCTCTCCAGAGCCTCAGGCAGAGGCCTTTTCCCATCACCTACGACTTGATCCTTTTTAACTGGAGATGTCAGAGATTGAACCAGGGACCCTTTTGCTTGCCAAGCCCATTGCTCGACCGCAGAGTCACAGGCCCAGTGTTCCCTCTAAGCTGAGTTAGTGTGAGCTGGCTCACAGTTTTTTAGCCTCCGGCTCACACATTGTTGCCTTCGCTCAGGAAAGGAGGGCTCCAGCGCAAACTAATCTATGCAATGGCCAAATCGCTCGCTCACAGCTTTAATGCCAGCAGCTCACAAAGTAGAATTTTTGCTCACAAGTCTCCACAGCTTAGAGGGAGCATTGGTCACAGCCCCTCCCTAAATGTTCTTCTTTACATTTAGAGGGTATTCCAGGCAGATACATGTACTTCTTTACATTTAGAGGGTATCCCAGGCAGATACGGAAGGGCCCATCAGCAGACAACTCCATGGGAAAGGCTCCCTGAGGGCAGGAAGGTGGGAACACCGGGGCAAGGGTGAATGACGTCATCACCACGCATTCTTTTCTGAAGAGCAATTACCCTAATTCCATATACATATATGGTGATAACTAATAACCTCTTAGGTACGATTACACTTATTTCTCTTTTTCAAAAGACACTACTGCTTGGGAAGAAAGGAGGGGGAGAGGACTCCAAAGCAGTCTCTTCTCCCAACACATCCAGCAGATGGCAGTCCTTCTACAACTATGCACGTACAGAAATTAATCCTCCATGAATCTTCACACACAGAGGTAGAACTACAGGATCTTTAGTCTCAGGTTGCCGACGTCTACATCAGTATCAGCCAGCGCCTTAGGACTGCTCGGAGGGCTCCAAAAATCTCTATGCAAAAAGCACCACTGTGCAGAAATTATAAGGGGCTGCGTGTAAATGCATCACATGTGACAAATGCACACGTATGTGTATCAAAATACACCTACCAACATTCATGCGCTTTCCCATGTGGGCATTGCTAAGGCTGGAAAGTCTAAGAGAGCATAACACAGGGGCCTGCCAATTTGGGAAACAGATAGTGGCTTGTGAACAAAAACTGGCATTTCATTCCAAATTTTTTCGTGGGACTCTACAGTCATGGGGCAGGAGGGCTGAACCACGGGGAGCTGCTTCTGTGCTCTGTGTGGCCAAGGCAAGAGGCTCAAGGTAAACCCTCCAGGCCCCTTCGTGCATGATCATATACTTACGGCACCGGACTCCATTTCAGGGCACACGCACACCTGTTTGGGCTGTGCCCTACATTGTAGGCAGCTGCGCAGTTCTCTCCGGAGTTGGCAGCTTGTAAGGCCACCGTCAGTCAAGGTAAAATGCCGAAGCCGGGCATTCACTCCACAGGATCCTGAAAGAGGAGTTCAAAAACTGAGGAAGAGGCTTTTTTAAACTCATTTCCACGATGCTACCTGTGGCGCCATTCTCCTACAGCGCTACTCGGGAGTCAGTCTCACCGCGTCCAGGCCCACTGACTTACACCTAAGCAACGCCGCCTGGGAAGCCAGGCGATTGTCCTTACAAGCCGCTCCGCCAGGGGCGCACAACCGCAGCCTGTCGCCCCCCAACGCCGGGCGCGCTTCGCCTCTCAGCCGGCCAATGCAGAGCTTCGTCGGGTCTCCTCCGCGGCTAGTGGGAGAACGCGGCTCCGGGGGTGGGCCGGGGTTGTGACGTCACGAGGCGGGGCGGGGCCAAGGCTCTCCCTATAAAAGCCGGCCGACCCGCCTCCCGCTCCGCACAGCGAGCGCTTGTAAGGAGCAGCCTTCGGGAGCCAGGTGGGAAGAAGCTGGCGCGGGTTCGGGGCATTGGGCAGAGCCGGCCGTCGAGGCTATGGATTTATTGAGGACTATCGCCTACCAGCCAGGCAGCACCGGGGCCGCCGGCGGGGGCAGCGGCAAGATGGGGGAGCAGGCGCTGGGCAAAGCCTGCAGCGGGGAGTCTCGGAGGAAGAAGGCGGCGGCGGCGGACGCGGAGCAGCAGCATCACCACCACCCGCACTCGGCCGCCGAGGTCTCCCGGATTATTATCGACCCCACCACGGGAAGGCGGTATTGCCGCGGCAAGGTGCTGGGAAAGGTAAAAACGCCCGGCGGTGGAGTCGCTTCGGGGGGCCCGGGGCGTGGATCTCCTCCCGAGAGCGCGGGGCGAAGAGGAGCAGCCGGAGACCCCCCCCCCTCTGCTTGCTGCCCTTTCCCCTCTTTGGCCTGTCTCGCTTCGCTTTTGGTTCTTCTCCCGCTCCCGTCGTCGTCGTCTTTCGTCTGTTGTGCTCCAGACCACCTCCGAGCACGAGGCTCCCAGCCCTCCACACACACACACACAAAGCCTCTCTCGCTTTCGAGCTCTTCCGTGGTCTCTGGGCTAGGATCCCCCCCCCCCCCCCCCCCCCCCCAACATACGACACGCCCCCCCCTTCTTTCGTTGATCCGTCTCCTCCTTGGATCGCGGATTCACTGAAGGGAACACACGGCTGTATCTGCCTTCCTGTATCATTAAGCCGTCGGTTGCTAGTCTGGAAAGGGCTGCTTAACAGACCTTGTTCCGGTGTGACAAATGCACGCACGCCTCCCTTTCCAGAACCTCACGGCAGGCAACTTCTGTCCGTGGCATGCCCCCGGGGCAGCGTGCATGTCCCACGCATAGGGGACTTGCAGCTGCCTCTGCGTGGATTCAGTTCAGTGCCCGCCTGGCTGCTGCGGGTGTCCGGCGCTTTAAATTGTGCATCTTGACCCGGCCATTTGCTGGGACCGGCACCGCTTTAAATTGTCGATAGCCGTGCTGGTGGCTGCTTTGGCATGCAAGGGCCGTGTCTGCCTGGACAGGACGCTGGCGGTGGGTTAGCACCACTAGTATATACTCTGCCTAGCCTTTGGTGAATATTCCGGTTCCCCCTCCCCCTCAAAGGACTTTGGCTCTCCCTGTGGTGCTCTCTGTTGCGCACAGATCCCAGCTCACTTGCAAAGGAGAAGGGGGGGGGGTTGAATCTCTTAGCTGTCACATCTAATGATACGCTTTCTCCCATGGGCTTGTCTCTCCAGGGTGGCTTTGCAAAGTGTTACGAGATGACAGACCTGACCACGAACAAAGTCTACGCTGCCAAGATCATTCCTCACAGCCGAGTGGCCAAGCCTCATCAAAGAGAGAAGGTGCGTGCCTCCCTCGATGACGCCGCACTCAGGAATCTCTTATGTGCTTGGGTGGCCCTGCCCTCTTCCTGCAGTGGCTTACTCATGTGTAAGCCCTGTCCTTTTTCCCACGGTGGCGGAGCCATACCTGCGAGTCACCCTTTCTTGGTTTCTTTGTGACCCTTTCCCCCCCCCTTTTTCCCTCCAGATCGATAAAGAAATTGAGCTGCACAGGTTGCTCAATCACAGGCATATTGTGCAGTTCTACCATTACTTTGAAGACAAAGAGAACATTTACATTCTCCTGGAGTACTGCAGTCGAAGGGTGAGCATGCCTCCCTGGGGAGAAATCCGGTATTCACTTGCATGGAATTGGCAGCTAACTTAAAATGTATGGCGGGTGTGCAAGGTATCTTCTGCAACTGCTTTGAGCAGTTCTTATTCCTTCCCCCTTCGTCCCAGTTTTTAACACATGCCAAATCTTGCGTCTGGCTTTAGTTGGGTGACCTTGGTTTCCTTTCCCCCATCAGTCTATGGCTCACATCTTGAAAGCCAGGAAGGTATTGACGGCGCCAGAAGTGCGATACTACCTCAGGCAGATTGTGTTGGGATTGAAATACCTTCACGAGCAAGAGATCTTGCACAGAGATCTAAAGCTAGGTGAGTGGGTTGCCCTTGCTAAGATACACTGGGCTTGTGTTAAAAGCTATTAGGCACTGGAAGTGTGTTTTTTCATACTGCTGTTAAACTTATACTCAGGGATTAATTGATAGGATCAGTTATCTTGCAATATAGTCTTGGAATGCTTGAGTAATAGCGCTAAGTAGATTTCTTTATTAAATGAATATCTTCTGGCTTCCTTTGGGCGTGAGTCAGCACTTGTCTAGCACATCATTACGTTGACTGGGCACTCAACTGGCTTCCTCCCCCTTGTTCCCACAGGTAACTTCTTCATTAATGATGCTATGGAATTGAAAGTAGGTGACTTTGGACTGGCAGCCAGGCTTGAACCTATGGAGCACAGAAGGCGGTAAGGATCTGAGAGAATCTTTGCCATGACCTGAAAATGACTACTTTCACCATCATGTGCCTTCAAGGCCACAGTGGGATTGTTTTGGGGATTCCTAGTTTTATATGATGGTGAGCAGTGTTCCCTCTAAGCTGAGTTAGTGTGAGCCAGCTCAGTTTTTTAGCCTCTAGCTCACACATTTTTGTCTTAGCTCAGGAAGGATGGCTCCAGAACAAACTAATGTATGCAGCAGCCACATCGCTCACTCACAACTTTAATGCCAGGAGCTCAGAAAGTAGAATTTTTGCTCACAAGACTCCACAGCTTAGAGGGAACGTTGGTGGTGAGATAGAAGCATTGTTGACAACATCACTTGGGCCTCTTTTCAGTAACTGAGTAGGCCAGTTCATGAACACACATGAAGCTGCCTTATACCAGTGATCCATCAAAGTATTGTCTACACAGACTGGCAGTAGCTCTCCAGGGTCTCAGGCTGAGGTCTTTCACATCACCTATTACCTCATTTGTTTTAAACTGGAGGTGCCAGGCATTGAACCTGAGACCTTCTGGGTGCCAAGCAGATGTTTTGCCACTGAGTCGCAGCTCCCTCCAGATATGTCCTGTCTTTTACACATGAACAATCCCAATGGTTTTTAGGCCCACCTTCCTTTTTACCAGGTTACTGCATGAACTGAGTAGTAACATCGAACTGTCAGTGAATTGTCATAATGGACCACTGATGATGAGTCTTCTTCAGTAACAGCAGGTCAATCGCTGGTTGGGTACTGTTGAGATCATGCCTGTGGTTGAGGCCTGCTGGAATGGGAGTAAAGGGCCAGTGTGGAAACCTGCCCAGTACTTAACTTCTTAGCTAATTGGTCTAATTTCTTCCCTAGTAATAGGCAAATTCACTTCTAGAGGCACACATTTCATTGAAATCTATTGTAAATATGTTAAAAGTGACTGGGAAAGGTGGCCACAGCAAGTCTTGGAAGTTTAACTCCTAGCTAATTTTTGTTTTCCCCCCCAGAACGATCTGTGGCACACCAAATTACCTTTCTCCAGAAGTCCTGAACAAACAAGGGCATGGCTGTGAATCGGATATATGGGCCTTGGGCTGCGTCATGTAAGTATCAGGAATATTTATGGCCTTCCATGCAAATACACAAAGAGATTACTAACTGGTCTGTGTGTACATGTGAACGCAAAACTCTCACAAAGCTAACTTTGTGACCTGTGAGAATTGAATTGAACTGTCCAAAAGTGCTTATTTTACACAACTTGTTTTGCTCGTTCTGGTTATGAGAGGGCAGCAATTGATACCATGTAGTGAAGTTCAGCCTTTAGTCCACCAGAAACACCTGTTGATATGTCACAAGGTATAAGCTATGCTGGTTTATGCTTTTAGAACTTTGGTTCATCCAACCCAGCAGTAGCTCTTGAGTGTTCTGGGTCCTCTTCAGATGCATTTACCAGTGAGCTTTAACTGGAGGTGGCAGAAATGGATCCTGGGAGCAATGTACTCCATTACTGAGCTATGAGCCTTGCTGTATCTGCTTTCCCTTCCTGCAGCCACACGAGCTACAATTTGCTGACAGTTGAATTCTTGCCAAGTTACCAAACTTGTGTTTCTTCTGCATAAACAGAATGGTGTAAACACAGCCTTGGCTCACCTTCCTGTTGCAACTTTGGGAATCCATGCTGTCTAGAGAGTGAATGAGCTGAAGGGGAAACTGCTTAAACATAGAGATTTATTCTCTGCCAAGATAGAAATAACAAGACTGGGCCCCCCTCTTTTTCTCAACAGGTATACAATGCTATTGGGAAGACCTCCATTTGAAACCACTAATCTAAAGGAAACCTACAGGTGTATCAGGGAAGCAAGATATTCGTTGCCATCATCATTGATGCCCCCAGCGAAGCATTTGATTACAAGCATGTTGTCAAAAAACCCTGAGGACCGTCCAAGTTTAGATGACATTGTTCGGCATGACTTCTTCTTGCTGGTTAGTAGCCACCTTGGGGGTTTTTTTTGGGTGGTTCCTTCTGTTCTGAGTGCAGGTGCCAATCTGTTGGACAACCGTCTTTGTGCATCTTGTTTCCTCAGGGCTTCACCCCAGAGAGGCTTCCAGCGAGCTGTTGTCACACAGTTCCTGACTTCAATTTGTCAAGCCCGGCCAAGAATTTCTTCAAGAAGGCAGCGGCAGCTCTCTTTGGGGGCAAGAAGGAAAAAGCAAGATACTTTGACACACACAGTAAGCATCTTACTTATGTACAGGTTGTTGCACACCCAGTTCCAGCTTCCTGAGTGGTTCTGGAAGGTCACAAAGTGTAGCTGGCTTTACTTCTAGATATGTACAAATACCAATTTATGAAAATGTATGCTCTTGCTTCCAAAGAGCTTACATGCTTGGGACAGACATGTCCAAAAGCTCTTGTGTAAAAGTTTTAAACACCTATTGGGTAATTCCATCAATCTCGTATGCCATCTTATTATTGGAGAAACAGGACTTTCTGTTTACAACCAACTCCTTCATTAGTGGTTTCTTGGTATAATGGCATGTTCTGCCCTTTGAGACTGGAAACTGGGTAGGGACTAACAAGCAAAACTGCAGGAAAAACAATGTGTCCTGGCAAGGAAAACACTGCAGGATGTTTCCTAATGTTGTAATTAATTTCTGGGTGTAGTAACGGCTGTGTTTTTTTCCTGTGTCTTCCCAGATCGATCGGCTAAAGAAGACGAAGAAATATACAAACTTCGGCATGACTTGAAAAAGACCTCTATAACCCAGCAGCCCCCAAAGCATAGACCAGAGGAGGTATGTATAATTACTACACAGATCTGTCGATGAATTTCTAGGGTTTTCTAATGTTATTAGAAAACTAGTAGCTAGCAGATACTTATATGCCTAGAGCTCTGGACATTTTGAGAACACCTGGTGCCATCTCTGTTCCTATTTGTATGGGATTCTGTCGACCCCAGGACTCATAAATCAGATTGTCTAGCATCTGCTTCACAAAGTGTAATCCTTTGAGATGCTGCTGGGCACTACTCATTCTTGAATCTTTTAAAAAAAAATTCTGGATGAACTTGTGTTATGGAAGACTTGGTGTTTGCAGACTATGTCTGCAAGCCCTTTTCCTGCCTTCCTGTAGTGATACATGGAAACCCGGATTGAGCAGTGATGGAATAATGAAGTAGTGGTGAAGTTGGCCAGAAATGCAAAAGAGATTACTTTAGCTATAAAAATAACTTAAAAACATAAGAAGAGCCCTGCTGGATCAGACCAATGGTCCATCTAGTTCAGCATCCTGTCTCACACAATGGCCAACCAGTTCCTCTGGAGGGACAACAACAGTACTTACTTAGTATTTGATTGCCCAAGAATGAAATTCAGGTGGAAGCTATGAAGATTTTGATAGGACTGATTCTCATGGTGCTTCAGGTTTTTTCAGGGAAGATTTTCAAGGCAGGCCTGGCCCACTGGTGTCACTCCAGTCTAGACAATCCGAGGATCACTGATGTGGTGTCTTGGGATGGGGGAAGACAACAGGCTTGTGTGTAAGAGTGTGCACTCTGCATAGTTTACATGGTTTAGAAAATACAAGCCTGAGCTGAACTCCCAAATGGTGCCATGGCAGGGCTTTGCTAGTAAGGAACGACTGATAGGCCACCTTCAGAACCAAAGATGCAGCATGTTTTTTAGATATCTTGTTCGGACCATCACACAATGTCCTCTTCCTTTCAGGAGAGCCAACCTTCCAACATCCCTGTAGCCAAACCCGGCATGCTAACAGAGACCAAACAGATAGGAGATGCTATCCGAATGATAGTCCGAGGAACGTTGGGCAGCTGCAGCAGCAGCAGTGAATGTAAGTGTTACGAATCTTTCCTACCGTATCAATGGCTTCTGGCTTGAAACCAAAGTATAAAATCTTAGTAAGGTGCAGGGCCTCTTGAGTTCAAACTGGCATGAACAGATCTGTCAGAACTCCCATGGGTCCCTTGAAATTATTCTGAGTGTGCTGAGAATTCTGGTAAATGCCTAGATTCTTCTCCCCCCCCCCAAAAAAAAGTAAACTAGTTTATTTATTGTTCCTTGTCCCAAGGGATCTCTATAATATTGATATCCCATGTTTTGAACAAGCCATAAGAACAAGCTGAAGAATGGTACAGAGATGATAGACTTGTTCATCAGTTTGCTGAGAAACCTATATAACACTTTCTCCCTCTCCTCTCCCAAAGGCCTTGAAGATAGTACTATGGGGACTGTAGCTGATACCGTTGCGAGAGTCCTGCGTGGATGTCTAGAGAACATGCCTGAATCGGATCATATTCCCAAAGAACAGCTGACTGCCTCTTTCCAATGGGTCACAAAATGGGTGGACTATTCCAACAAATATGGCTTTGGTTATCAGTTGTCGGACCACACTGTGGGTGTCCTCTTCAACAATGGTGCACACATGAGCCTCCTCCCAGACAAGAAGTGAGTGGCTGGTTGATAAGGTGATGCAATTGTCCTGTTGCATTTTTGCACAGCTCTAGCTAAACTTTACCTTTTCTTCTTGGCTTTTGTCTGTAGAACAGTCCATTACTATGCAGAGCTCGGCCAGTGTTCAGTTTTTTCTGCTCCTGATGCTCCTGAACAGTTCATCAGTCAAGTGACTGTTCTGAAGTACTTTTCTCATTACATGGAGGAAAACCTCATGGATGTGAGTACTGTGGGTGGAGGACTTTAAACTTCTAGATTATTTGAGTGATACCTGTTCTAAACTGAGCTGTGTGCACTCTTCCAGGGAGGGGACTTGCCCAGTGTGACAGATGTCCGCAGACCTCGGCTTTACCTCCTGCAGTGGTTGAAATCTGATAAGGCACTGATGATGCTTTTCAATGATGGCACCTTCCAGGTAAACTACTTCTTTCACTTGCTCATCCCTCCCACCCACCCCAAGATCTTGAGCATACCCATGAGGTTGCCGAATACTGAATCAGACCCTTGGTCCGTCAAAGTTAAATGGCATCTGTCTACTCAGACTGGCAGTAGTTTCACTGGAGATGTGGGGGATTGAACCTGCTTCTGCATGCCAAGTAGATGCACTGCCACTGGGCCACAGCCCTTTCCACACTTTATGTAGAATCGGTGATCTAACTTGTAGAACACGGAGTACCATGTCTCAGTGTATGGACAGTGAAAGGAATGTGTTGCTACAGGACATTGTGATGGGAATTACTGTTGAATGGCTTTATACTAGTTTACACAAGTCCATGAAGGATGAATTCTTGAAGGCTAGAAGTATAGTTTTCAGATGCTGTGGATTTAAGAGAATTGACTTCACAATCATGCTTGGGGATTTGTCCTGCTACTGTATAGTAGCCGTAAATGGGTTCCTTGGTATATTATACTTGGGTGAATAAAATTGACTTTCTCTAGAAATAGAAATGATAGTGTTTGCATGTAATCATTGTGGACTGGTTGATGAACCCAGGGAATAGCAATAGCAAGACATCTCTGGCACTAGGATCCAGGAGTCCTCTTGGCAATACAAATTCATCTCTCTGGGCTTTGGTTTCATTTTCCATCCGCAGCCCATGTTTAAGAATTTAGGACTATGGCAACCAAACAGCATGGACACCTCTGAGGTGCCATGAAAATATTGTTTTATTCAGTAAGTGTGCTCTTAAAAAAAAAAGCTTGGATGGTTTTTTTTATGGACCAGTTCTACATATTGATTATGAAACTTCTATTTTGATCAATGGGCCTTAATTCTGAATGCATGCATAAATTGCCTGCTCTGGCCTTCTAGTAAGATGTATGTATAAGTGGGAGTTTCTGAGTAGGTATAGTTCTGTAGTGCTTGTCAGATACATAACTGATAGCTTTTGATTATGCACCTGGACTGTATAAATGCTGCTCTAGTTGCAAATCACAATATGCTGACTGTTCCACAGCAACCAGTTCATACATATTCTTGTTGAGGAAGTGTTTATAAAAATTGGAAATGTGACTTAATTGATGCCATTTAAATTTGTTGTCTTGGTGAGTTGATCCTATCTGAACAAAGGACCCAGTAGTACAGTTTGTAAGCTCTATGCCTATGAAACAGTAACAGATGCATTGGTTCAAGTTCCTTGATGAAATCCTCAACTTGTGTTAAGCCTCAGCTTGTATTAAGCCACAACTCTTACATCCTTGGCAGGTGAACTTCTACCACGATCACACAAAGATCATAATTTGCAACCAAAGTGAGGAGTACCTGCTTACCTACATCAATGAAGATCGGATATCGACGACTTTTCGCTTGACGACTCTTCTGATGTCTGGGTGCTCACTGGAGCTAAAGCATCGAATGGAATATGCGTTGAATATGCTGTTGCAAAGGTGTAATTAAAAGAACTCTTCTAAAATCAAAAGAACTTCTCTTGCTGAAGTCTACCAATGGAGGCAGTTGGGAAGACCAGTATGTTGACGGAGGAGGAGGAGGGGACTGGTACGAACCACTATTTCGTCTTGCGTGCTGGGCTGGGACCAGACATGAAGCCTGCATTCTGCTTTGTTGGATTAATGGTGTGACAAGGAATTCTTTGGAATGTAGCTTTCCTTGCCTTGAAAGATATGAGTAGAACTTGAAGCTCTGCAGTGAACAGTTCTGATGGAGGACTCTAAACTGTGAATAACACTTGAGGATCTGGGAGGGAGGGAAGCACTCGATGTTGTGGAATAATTGTTAAGGGGCAGTTCTGTGACTGCTTAACTGTGAACTATGGCCATACTTTTTTTTTCTTATTTTCTTCCAAGAACTGATCACACTTGTGGCTGGCAAAGTGCATTCCTTGTTAATAATTTTTTAATTTATTACAGCCCAAAGTGGAAGTATTTATTATATACACACACATTTTTTTTGCAACTGTGATTTTAAGAAAACATTTGTTGGCAATAAAGAGTGGGGGGGACTTGAACCAATGACTTCAATGTGCCTTTTTTCTATTGCACATACGTGTACCAGCTAGAGTTGAAGCTAGTGTCCTGGGCTGCTACTATACATGTTGGACTGGTGGTAATAGTGCCTTGCTCTGTCTTGGGTTTCAACATGGCAGTTAGTAGGGTTTCTTGCAATCTAGCCATGTGTAGAATAATACAAACATAGTAGCCTCTCTTGTAGACTACTTGCCATATCAACTTGACATGCAAGCAGTAAAATAGGTGACTTCTCAGAAAATCTGATTAGCTCAGTCACTCTAATATTTGCTTCCCTGTTACACAGCATTTTAAGCATAAATAGAAAGACTGAAAACCACACTGGCAGTGACTTCACAGTATACAATAATTTCAGGTATGCTGCTTGGAACTTGTAGTTCCTTCATGCTAGAAACACTGTCATGAAGAAAGTTGATGGTTTCCAGACTCAAAAGTTGTGGGCACAATATCTCTGGGCAATGTTTTCTTGCTTAGGTACTGCTACATGATTTAAGAGTTCTTGGCAGCATGAGAACTATCCAGATAGCCAATTTCAATAGGAGATATTACTATATCTTCAAAGGTTAAGAAAGGATCCTGGGAAACATTCTGAATTTGTAGCTATTTGCTGGAGCTTTAGAACACAGCATCTCCTAAGAATCCCATCTGCCATTGGAATAGTTCCAGCTTTCCTACTCCAGTAGAGAAAGATGTGAATTTCCCCTCACCCTCTGTCTTTGGGTTTATGCTGAAGCTGAGGTTTTCTTCCAATACAATGCAGGCAGTCACTGTAGTGGACATTTGCACTTGTCCTTAGAAGATGCTTGAGTTTCTTCTCATTGAATAACACCAGAAGAAAATCTACCTTTGCTTGCTAGTGTACTACTTCACTGTAGCAAGATACTGAATGTTCAGAGGTACTCCAGAATTTCTAAACATCATGCTGTAGATCTACTCATTGTAGATCTTGCAAAATTATTCACATGCGGCTGCTGTATCAGCCTCAGGTAGAAGCCTAGTTACATTGCCACTTCTAGTGCTTAGTACAGCTAAGGGTGTGCAGAAGTTTTCTGAAGCCCTTCATTGATCATGACTGTGTCATGTGCTACTGTGCCTTCATGAGGGAATATGCTAGTTTACATAAACACAAGTATTTGCATATTGCCATAAGTCTCCGTTAAATAAGAGTGCCATTCATATTAGTCACACGGAACTACCTTATCCTGAGTCAGGCCATTCGTCTATCAAGGTCAGTATTCTCAGTGTTGATTGGCAAAAGGTGTGGTTGAAGGTGAGAGTAAGCCAATACTCCAGCCAAGTCTCTCAGTTGGTTTTTTCTTTTGGACATAGACCTTAGAAAGAGGCCAGGAGGTTATTGCAGTTCATGAAGCTTACGGGGAACTCTCTGATATAATAGTTGCCACAAGACCCACCAGTGGGTTTTTGGTAGAACTTTCCTTTTTAAGTTTCCTTCCTCTTTATCCCCCTCTCTATTCACACTACATCCTCGCTATGCCCTACTACCTTCATATTACTTCCTTTCCCTTTTGAGCTAATCTGTTCTCCGTCCCTTACAACAGGGACTTTCATGAAGATAAATGAAATAAATTGAAATAAATATCAGAGGAGAATGGATGATTTGCAGTGCAATTCTAAACTATTTAATTGACCTGAGTAGGATTCTGAGTAGACTTGCTTAGGATGACACTGGTAAACCCCCACCATCACCCCGTTTCAGCAATAGAAATCTACCACATCCTGTTTGCACCTGCCCCAGCCAGAATACCTTGATAAACATCCAAAACAAAATTCTTGTGCTCAGGCTTTTGGGCTCCCTGGTTTTGGCTTCATCCAGATTCCATCACTGGAGTCCCTGATCCCACAGGTACTTACTTGCAGATAGTAATTAAGAGTATCTGCCATAATTTATTTCAATGGAGTCAATACTAGTAAGGTTGAGCAATGATCAAGATGGGTAGCCGTGTTAGTCTGCCTGTAGCAGCTGAAAAGAGCAAGAGTCCAGTAGCACCTTTTTGTTGTTGTTCAGTCGCACAGTCGAGTCCGACTCTTCGCGACTCCATGGACCAGATCCCGCCAGGCCCACCTGTCTTCCGCCGTCCTCTGAAGTTTGCTCAATTTCATGTTCGTTGTATCTATGACACTGTCTAACCATCTCATCCTTTGCCATCCCTGTCTTCTTTGACCTTCAATCTTTCCCAGCATCAGGGTCTTCTCCAGTGAGTGCTCCCTTCTCATTTGGTGGCCAAAGTATTTGAGCTTCAGTTTCATTATCTGGCCTTCCAGGGAACAGTCAGGGTTGATTTCTTTTAGGATTGACTGATTTGATCTTCTTGCAGTCCAAGGGACTCTCAAGAGTCTTCTCCAGCACCATAGTTCAAAAGAATCTATTCTTCGGTGCTCGGCCTTCCTTATAGTCCAACTCTCGCAGCCATACATGGCTACTGGGAATACCATTGCTTTGACCATACGGACTTTTGTTGGCAGGGTGATGACTTTTTATCATGCTGTTTAGGTTTGCCATCGCTTTCCTCCCAAGGAGCAGGCGTCTTTTAATTTCATGGCTGCTGTCACAGTCTGTGGTGAGCTGGGATCCCAGGAATGTGAAGTCTGTCACTACTTCCACGACTTCCCCTTCTATTTGCCAAGGAGTGATGGGGCCGGATGCCATGGTCTTAGTTTTTTTGATGTTGAGCTTCAATCCCACTTTTGCGCTCTCCTCTTTTAACCTAAACAAAGAGGCTCTTAAGGTCCTCTTCACTTTCTGCCATTAGAGTGGTATTGTCTGCATATCTGAGGTTGTTTATCTTTTTCCCAGCAATCTTAATTCCCCCTCATGGATCACTGCCTTGTCGTGGCGAGGGGGCTTGCATGGTTCGATGAGGCTGTGGACTATGCCGTGGAGGGCCACCCAAGATGGACAGGCCACAGCAGAGAACTCAGACCAAGCGTGATCCCCTGGAGATGGAAATGGCAACCCACTCCAGTATTTTTGCCAAAAAAAACCCCATGGACAGTATCAAAGTAGCACCTTAAAGAATAACAAAATTTGTGGCAGAGGATAAGCTTCCGTGTGTCACTGCTCAGTTCTTCAGAAGGCTGAGCAATGTTATTTTCTCTCCTCCTCACTAGTCCCTCCTTGGCGCCCACTCACTTCTCTGAACGTTCCAAAATTGCTTGCAGGCTCAGCAAAATTATGGACCCTGGTTTAGAGTATAAGATATTTCTTCCTTGTCCATGCAATGCTGGTGCAGAGTTCCTCTGCTCTGGCCAAATCTAGCCTGTTGCTTTCTCTGTGACAGATACTTTCATTCAGGTTTGCTGTGGGAAGCTGCCGTTTCTTATAATTTTTGCTGCACAGATCACATTCTTCTGTGGACCCCTCCCTCCATGGAGTTCATGGCAGCATACGTGGGGCTCCCCTCCTCCATTTGATTCTCACCATGACTCTGACGTCAGGTAGACTGAGAGAGAGGCCTTTCGATATGGGGCTTTAAAACCAGGTTGCCCTACTCCAGTGGAGCTATACCACACTGACCTTGTAGATAAGTTGGTAAGCTTTCTTCCTTTTGGCGCATTTTACACCAATAAGGGAAATGCAGGGAAATTAAAGGGAAGGAGTCTTGGGGAAAGCATCTTTCAGAGCTCATTAATGCAATTAAGCCTGTGCCTGGAAAGGGGCACAAATGCCTGCTTTTGATCCTGGGTACTAAGAACAAAGTATGTAGGCAAAATGTTTTCCAAAGAATGGTGGATCACGCCACATTCTTATGTGGAACACCATGTACCCTTTCTTGCCTAAGTGCGTAACTTCTGCAATTGTGAACAGGGAAAAATAGCCTTAATTATAACTTGTGTGCATGTATTCTCCCTTTTGTATGGTAGAAAGGCCATGACTTCCTCTATTGCAGCATAATTGTTAAAAGTTAATAAGAAATGGTATAATTACTTTGCAAGGAACTAGGGTGGGCATCTGTTTCAGAATAAAAACAGCATGTGGTGTTTGTATATTGGGCGGGGGAGGGGAATAGTACTCAGATTCTTAGCACAGCTGGGTTGATTTTGTAATCCATTTATTTTACATATTTAGGTCCTGCTTTTCCAAAGGTGGTCTCTCTTGCACTCTGTATATGTATATACATCAAGTTGCAATCAACTTATGGCAATACCAGCAAGGGGCTTTTCAAGGCAAGTACGAAGAGGTAGTTTGCCATTGCCTTCCTCTTAAAAGACTTCCTTGGTGGATCCCCCATCCAAAGTACCAAACGTGTTGGTTTCCAAGATCTGATAACCTCAGGCTATATCATACCATTCTACATCCCACCCTGTACTCTACAACAATAATTTACACCTAAACATATATTGTATGTGTGAGATTCAGCATATCTGTTTGATTCTAGTGGCTGAAGAAAGCTTTTAAAAAAACACACACTTTGTTACTGGAGGTAGGAACTCCATTGCTTTCATGAAATATCCTCAACAGATCTCTTGGAGGGAGACGATATAATTATTTCAATGTGTTAATCAGTTATTCAGTTTAAAGAAACATAGTCAATGACAAACCACTTTGATTAGCAGGGATTCCTACTAAGACAGGATGTACTAACACTTACAAACACAGAGAAAATACCTGCAGCCCACAGGGAGCTTTGAGCTAAATAGCTGCTTGTAAAATCCAATTCTAACTTTTCTGGCTTGCTAGAGATGTGATCTTGAGCCCATAATCCGTCGCTTCCTGTCTGCTTTCATGCTTTTTATGCCTTATTAACTTCCGTAGCAGCAAACATCCCTCTGATTGAATTGCTACCGCTTAATTAGACTGATACATTCAAATTAAGATGTTAAATGCCATTTAAATATATAGTGTTGAAATCTAATATCATGGTTCATCAATGTTTGGAATTTACTTTAATAGAACATAAGGATTTCGCCGTTGGAATTTATCCTTTTTAATTTTGTTTTCAGTGTGGGGGGAAAAAAATCCCCAATGGCTCGAATAGATTCAGGCATATCAAACATGAGCACTTAGACAAAGGTACATTCTGCCCAACAAGTATACATAGCCATAGAAAGAAAAGCATGGCCATTGTTTGATTCCATTGCTTCCTATGATCACTAGACAGAGTGTGTTAAGGTGTTAAGCTAAATGCAGAGAAAAGAGGGATGTGGCAGTTGTGCCTACATCTCATGGAGGAGTTCAGACTAAGCAGTTTGTGGATAGGGAATGAGTCATTAATATATTAATTAATATTTAAATTCTGGGCCACTGGTTCAAACCTGGATGGGGTAAGTAATTACTGAGGGTTGTTCTTTTCTTCTAATCGCTCATCTACCCGTGTACATGAGATAGTGAATACATTTAAATGGACTCACTAATGGGTGTTGTATCGCATGGTCTAATGTCAATTTCCTAGCATTTGGCCACTGATTGCTTAGACCTGAAGTGGATGTTGGCAGCACCCTACCTGAGCAATTTTATCCAAGAGCTGCCCAAGTTACCTGCCCCCTTGCTTATCACGGACCTGCCCTGGGCCTCTTCGGTGAGGTATCTGTGAGCACTTGTGCCTTGATCTATGTGACATAAAGCAACCCATTGGCCTTTGGCAGACTCATAGAAAAGTGTGGATTAACTTGCCCAGACTGAAGTTCAGTTGTGTTTTAATAAGTAACTGCAGGAAAACTTCAGTTGATTTTTTATGGCATATGAAAATGGTTTCAGTATTCTCTACTGTGATAGATCAACTACTTATATTCAGTTGTGTGAATGGGATGCAGCCAGTGTAATAACTAAGGACGCTTACATACACACTTGTAAAACATTTAGCCATGCATTTTGTCAGTCCTGCCTCTTCTGCACTCTGGTAATAAACCAGCCTTTGTAATCGTGTTCCCAAAATGTCATGGTCCTACTCCTACAAAGAGCCAAGTCACACCTTTGAATCCTTCAAAATGTATTTGGGTAACTCAGCATCTTCCTGAAGGTAAGCTCAAGGCAGCATCTTCTTTCATTTCTATCAGCCAACCCTACTGTGTTTCCTCCAGAGTAGGGGGGGGGGAGTGCCACACACTTGGTCTATCAAGCATTACTTCCATCGGAATATGTGTGCTGAATTGATGCAAGAGGCTTTACTAGATTGTGGTTGAAAGGCTGGCCTTCGAGCAGGCTGAATTCTGAGAGGGGTCGAACTCATTTGTTACAAAGGTCTGATCTGACATAAATGTTACTTTGCTGGGCCAGGTCATCATGTGCTCCATAAAATGTAATGCCCAGTACCAAAGAGATAAACTTTATGAATGACACCAGCAAACCCAATTAACGGTATTATTTTTTTACTCAAAATATAAGCAACTGATTCCTAGGAGTGAAAGCAATTGATTTACTGGGGAATCCACAAAAGTTCCAATAAATCATATGCAAGACTAGATTTTTCCAAGGGATACCATAAAAAGGGGTGGGTATCTTACCTTTCCATATGAATTAGTTAGTTTTTGTATATATAGCACTTTGAGTCTTCCTTGCAAGTAAATAAGGTCACTTTCCAGCACTGCCCCCTCCACACTGTACATGAGCAGGGCTACATCAGTGTTCCCTCTAAGCCGAGTTAGTGTGAGCCAGCTCACAGTTTTTTAACCTCCGGCTCACACATTTGTGTCTTTGCTCGGGAAGGACGGCTCCACAGCAAACCGATTTATGCAGTAGCTGAATCGCTCGCTCACAACTTTAACATCGATAGCTCACAAAGTAGAGTTTTTGCTCACAAGACTCCACAGCTTAGAGGGAACATTGGCTACAATCCGTCTCTTGTTCTTTGTTTCCTCTCTTTCCTGGTCCTGTCTGAGAATTTCAAAGAGGCACAGGAGACTTTCCCCTCTACTGCCCCATCCCCACCCCTGTGAGGTGGCCCAGGCTGACCGACTGGCCCTGGGTGACCCAGATGACAGGGTCCTGGCTCGAGGCGGGGTGGTCTGAACTCGGCTCTCCCAGATCTCCCCATTGCCAATCCTCATCCCTCCTGCGTTTCCCAGAGAAGCGACGGGGCTGAGGGGGAAGGCCTGATGGAGAGGCTGTTTCTGAAACCTCCAAGGGGTGCTTTTTATCTTCCCACAACCCCCTTTCCTTCATGGGCTGAGAACAGGTGAGAGGGAGAAGGGAGTTCGCCCCACCCCACACTCACTCTGACCCCTGGCTCTGTGGCTGTTCAAACAGGCAGTGGCGACAGCAGTGCCCCCCTTTCCCTCCACTCTTCCACTTGCTTCCAAGGCTGGGATGGATTTCCCCTCAGAGTAGCACCCTAGCGATGCCAGTCTCCAGGTGGGATCTGGGCAGGGGTCATTTCCTGCAGGAGCGCACAGGAGTGGAGCTCCGGCAGTAAAGAGCCCAGGGGGCAGGCACATGGAACAAGTCCCGCCCCCTGCTCTCAGCAGCCCCTGGCCACAAGGAGCAAGAAGCAGCCAGGTAAGTTGCAGAGTCCCCCCATAGATAGCAATCCAAAACAGTCCAGTGGCAGCTTTAAGTATTCAGATACAAGCTCTCCCTTCCTCTGTGAGGGTAGATCTGGGTGGAAACCCCCCCCCCAATAGCTAGCAACCCAAAACAGTCCAGTGGAGCCTGAGCGTTGGGTGTTGCCTTCTGACACACTTCCGGTGATGTCAGGGGGCATGGCATATGCAAATAAGTCATGCTAATAAATTATGCTAATGAGCTCATGCACCTCTTTTTCTACAAAATGACCCCTGGATCTGGGGATCTCCTGAAATCACAGCTTATCTCCCGACTGTGGAGTTTCTTTCCCCTGGAGAAAATGGAAGTTTTGGAGGGTGGACTTTGTGGTCTTGTACCTCACTGAGGTCCCTGTCCTCCCCAGGCTCTGTCCCCAAATCTCCAGGAGTTTCCCAACCTGAAGCTGGCAACCCTAACCCCCACCCCTGATGGTGTACCGGGGGGGGGGAGGGAGACACCTGACAACACTATGGCATGAACAAGACAGACCAGTTGCCTTCCATTCCACATGTGGCCCTCCTCCTCCTCTCTCCCCAGGCTGCCAACACTCTCCCTTTGTTGGCAAACTGGCATTCCACATGCCTCCTCCTGCCAACCCCCTCACAGTCACTGTTTGGTGCAATGATGGCAGTGCCAGACACTCCGCTCCACTCTCCCATGTAGTGGCTCTGCCTGTTATGTACGTGGACCACCTCCAGGGGTCCGTGGACAGGCCAGAGCTTGGATCCGAAAACAAAGGAAACTTCGGATCCTGGATCCCCCAGCCCCAACCAATAGCCACCTTGGCGGGACATTCAAACCCTCCAATGGGAGTGGGGGGGTTGCTGGTAGATATGTATATAGTTGGCCCTGTTGGCCGTTAGAGTTAGTCTTTGTCTATGTGAAGTACAATAAACATGTGCTACAGCATGTCGTTGTCCGAGTCATCCATGCGGCGAACCCAGTGCTTTTCAGCGATCCTTGCTGAGCTGCAGTTGGAAGAGGCCAGGGGGGGGGGGAAACACCATGCCTCCTCTTTCTGGCCCCTAGCAATTTCCTTTCTATTTCTTGACAGCTTCAACCACAGGGATCTCACCGCTCGCACCCATTTGCCCCCTCCAAGAAGCCTCCTGCCTTCCCTCCCCCACACCAGTTGTTTGTGGGCCAGATGAGAGCCCTGAATGGCCCGATTCCAGCCCCCAGGCCATATGTTTCACACCCCTGTTCTAACTCTTTAAACTGAGTCTTTTGCTTGACATCCACAATGATCAGAGCTTCAGAACCAGAAAGAGAAAGGATGAATGAACTCCAACTCCTAGGTCGCTCCTGGACCCAAGGATTTCCTCAATGATCTCCCATCCAAGTATTAACCAGGGTTGACCCTGCTCAGCTTCTGAGGTCTGATGAGATCAGGCTAGCCTGGGCTATCCACACAAACATCTAGGATGAAAGAATGTCCAGCCATTAAAGATTCTGATACTTCTGTTTTTTTATTTCATAACATATAGTTATGGATGGCTTGCTCTTACCAGTAAGGATGTCAGTTAAAAGGCTTTTACTTCCAGCGGAATAGATAAATAGGTGTCTTACAGTGCTTTAAAGGCAAACAAGTTTTTTTTATTCCAGCACAAGCTTTTGTGGATGTTATTTGCACCACCCCGAAATAAACATGATTCCCAAACTCTTACAAGCTGTATTGAGGTTACCTTAAACATACTTCTTGGGCTTCTAGGCATGTGTGCTTGACTATGCATCTGGAATGCTATGACTGGGGAGAGGGATGGGATGGAAGGAAATGGTGCAGAAAAGTGACAGGTGGAAAAGGGGTTTTCCTTTTCCATTTTTATGTGTGTGTCACACATGTGTGTATTGTTTGCCTGTGTCTGGAAGTCGTGGCAGCCTCTGGTGATTCCTACTGGGGCACAAGAGATGTTCAAAGAAGTGGCTTGATGGCCTGCCTCTGGCCTGCCAGCCCTGATATTCTCTGGAGGTCTCCCATCCAAATACTTGGTGGGGTCAACCATGCTTAGCTTCTGACAAGATCGGGCTTGCCTGGGCTATCCTTGTCAGGGCACCTTTGGTTTTATCAGGATCAACCATTCAGAAACAGCTGACTCAATCATTAGAGAACAGTTGGCTTAGAATCTCCAAAGATCTTGTGATGGCCTCCCTGTGACAGACATTTTTTGTGGTGGGGCTCACTCTATCTTTTCTCAGAATTCCACAGAATCGACATCTGCAGACCCCTTATAGCACAGGATTGCCTGACCCTCTGTGGCAGCCTTCTTTATTTGTTACAGAAAAGGATTCCATAATCTAGCAGCGTAATTCAACCTGAAAGCAGCAGCAAGCAAGCAAGTGGTTGACCTTGTCTGTCAGGAAATAGACAATCTAATTGCTTGTAGCTTTGTTCTCTACCTCATCTGGTCACATTCCTCCCCCAAAGCATACATATGCTGTCAAAAACAATGGTTTCCTCCTTCCCTTAGGAGAAAAAGCTATTCCCAGCCATCAAATGCCAGAGAGCTCACGTTTGAGTCTGAATAAATTCCCTTGCAAAAACAACAGCAGCCGATGTCACAATGTCCATTCAAAATATTGTGTGTGAACTGTGGGGGGAGGGATGAGTTCTTCACCCATTTTTGCTTATTTGTGATATGTATGGGGAGGGAGCTTTGCTCATTTCCTTTGTTGGTATTCCTGATTTATTTTTACACAATTGTCACATACACATAGATTTCAATTTTAATAATAATATTTTAAAAATTATTTTATTTTTAAAATATATCATAAATCAATACCATCAGAACACTAAAACAAACCAATAAAAGGCTATAAACAGTATGCCAGAATATAAATTTGACATTATTCCTGTAATAGGAATATTTCTAACAGATGTTGTTAGTGTGGTTTGTAAAAGATGACTGCACTTTCATCCTGAGGGGAGAGACTTTCTAATCGAAACTGTTTGATTTCAACACACTGTAGCATCCCTTGTGACTTTCTATACAACCTACTGTTCATAAACAGGTGTCACAGTTTGTACCACCTGAACTGATCCACTAGAACTCAAAAGCATCCAATGAAGCTGATGGGCAGTAGATAATTAAAATGTGGAATTTGCTGCCAGAGGATGTAGTGATGGCCACAGGAATAAACAACTTCAAAAGTGGATTAGGTTAGATTCATGGGGGATAAGTCTATCAGAGGCTACTGAAGGGAACCTCCTCATTCAGAGGTACTAAGTCTCTGAATCCCAGATCCAGGAGGGAACATCAGGGGATGGCCTCGGCCTCTCTGCCCTGTTGTTGGCCATCCAGAGGAACTGGTTGGCCACTGTGTGAGACAGGATGCTGGACCAGATGGACCCTTGGTCTTCTCATCTTATGTTCTTATGTTTTTACCGTCTGCACACTGAGGTCTATAAAACATATATATTTTGCTTTTCCCTATGGCTCAAGGCAGCTTATAGCACATAATTAAAAACATCAACTAACAGTAAAAACCCAGTCCTGTCCCCACTTAATAAATGCCTGCAGTTTACACTGATACACATTTCTTTCACTGGAGACTTACAGACCTCCTCAAAGTCATTGTGGGGATAGAAACCCCGCACTGTCCATCAAAGTCTTGTCTGTCTTTTTCTTCTTCTCAAGGACACCCCCCCCCCATTCTGCATCAAATATACTAAAAGATATGGAAATATATACTCCCCAACCTGGGTGGTCCAAGCTAGACTGATCTCATCAGATCTCAGAAGCTAAACAGGGTTAGTATGAATTTCGGTTAGCACTTGGATGGGAGACCACCAAGGGAGTCCAGGGTCACTGCACAGAGGCAGGCACAGGCAAACCACCTCTGTTAGTATCTTGCCTTGAATACCCTAGAGGATTGCCATTAATCAGCTGCAACTTGATGGCACATTCCTCCACTCACCACCATAAAAAGGTACGGGTGTAGTTGTAAAACTGAGCATACTATTAGTGGGGGGGGGGAACCCTTTAGAAATGCAGCAAATAAATATTGCAACAGATCATTTTTAGACCCTAGTTATAATCCCCAAGGGCAGGGGTTTTTTATCTGCTGTTTAGATTTAATGCCTTGATGACAAAGGCTTATGTTCTTAATGTTGCATGCACACTTCGATGGGTTTATGGGCACTTGGGCTATGCGGTGAATCATCCAAGTTGTGAACAATTGAGCAGAGTGTTCTTGAGTTTTCCGACAGAGTAAAAGAATAACGGTTGCGCTCATTGTTTTGCTCTCTGTGCACCATGACATATTTCCAGTATCGCAGAAACGTTACCATTGACATTTATAATAAATGGGTCATCATACAAATAGCTCCAAAAGTGATGTCACAGTGTGGAACTTGCTCAAGTTATTAATACCGAAAACATAGGTCACGGTGGAAATGATGGTGTCCTAGCATCGCCTTCTTCCACATGAGCAATATGGCATATTCTTCTCTTGTCAAACTGAACTGGGTGGAATTTTAATCCAGTTCCGCAAGTCTACGAGACATTGCAGCAGTTATCTTTTCCACATGGTAACACTGGGAATTATAAATATTGCCACCAGTATGATTACTATGATCACCAATGATCTAATTACCTACAGAATGGGATGTATGCACAAGGTAAGTAAACTATGGTTTAGGGATTCAGATTATGAGAGGCCTTTAAATCTACCTGAACATGTGGGCTTTCCCCCCTCCTTCTCCCACAATACTAGAACCCATGGGCACCCTATAAAGTTGATAGGCAACCAATACAGGACAGACACAAGGATATACATCTTTACTCAATAAGTAATTAAATTGTGGAATTCCCTGCCATTGATTCTCCCCTTGAGAGCCAGTTTGTTGTAGTGGTTAAGAGTGGCGGAATCTAATCTGGACAACCAGGTTTGATTCTCCACTCCTCCATATGAAGCCAGCTGGGTGCCCTTGGGTCAGTCACAGTGCTCTCAGAGCTCTCTCAGCCCCACCTACCTCACACAGTGTCTGTTGTGGGGAGAAGAATGGAAGGTGACTGTAAGCTGCCCTGAGATTCCTTCAGGTAGTGAAGGGTGGGGTATAAAATCAATTCTTCTTCTTCTTCTTCTTCTTCTTCTTCTTCTTCTTCTTCTTCTTCTCCTTCTTCTCCTTCTTCTCCTTCTTCTTCTCCTTCTTCTTCTTCTTCTTCGGAATGAACCACAGAAGTGTCTGAAATATTTTCACAGTAACAAGTAGCTAGGCTTCCCAGATCTCCCACAATGGCAACCTTCCTTGTTGCCAGTCTGCACCGCAAAGGTCCCTGGTGGTTAATCTGGGTCATGCACAAGCCTTGCTCCAGTTCGCAGTGTCACTTCTGGAAAAACCCAGAAGTAGCATCATGCTGTGTGTGGGGGACAGCTCTAGGATTTGACAAAAAAAAATCTATGGTTAACCATAGAGACTTTGCAAATCTCAGATTGCCCCTGAGGCAAAGCCCCCCTGGTCTCCCCCTCAAGGGTTAGTGTAAATAGTAATAGGCCTGGTCCATCTTGCAGGTGTTACTAATTGGTCTCTTGGCCTTATCATCTTCAAGGCCGGAGGACTGAAGTGGTGTGATTATTTTCTCACAAGAACCTGTGGCCCGTAGGATGGGAGGAGGAGCGTTAGGGGTGATGAGGTAATTTTCCAGAGGGTTCTCTTAAGAATGGGTCCTGATTGGATGTCATCATCACCTGAGGTTACTGAGCCAAAGGCAAAAATTATAATTGAACTAAAGCCCTAAAGACTAGCTGAGATCCTGATAGACCTGCTTGAATTGCAATTGCTAGCAACGGAGAGAATGCCTGAGCTTTGGCCTTTGACTCTTGAATTTAAGGTTTGTGCTGTCTAACGCAAGCCCAAAAAGTATTAGACAGTTGAACTAGTTCTTTTGTTTTCTTGCTGTTAGAGTAATGTGTTGGCTATAGAATAAATTCTTATATTGACAGAAATTAAAATAAACTTTATAAATCTTTTTTAAAATAAAACTTTTTTGCAACTGCCCTCAGGACCCATGGGGGTTCAGCCTTGGACGCCTTGACAGCTCCCATGTGATGACATCTATTCTGGTTTTTGACAGAAATGATGTCGTGCACTGGCTTAAGGCTGGCATGCCCACAAAATGCTTTCAGGGGCTCCAGTCTGCAGCCTGGCAACACAAGAAGTAGCTCATTTTTTATTGATATTGTCAAACTAGATCATTCTTTTCTGTGAGTAACAACCACCTCATTTGATTGTTGTAAAGCATTTGGGAGCCTTTCTGGAAGCTATCCGCAATAGATAGTTGTGTTCCTACTGGTGTTGTCCATTTTGCATTAGGAAAGTCTTGGATATTTGGGGGTAAAGCCTGGGGGAGGGACCTTAGTGGGGTATAATACCAAACAGTCTACCCTCCAAAGTAGCCATGCTTTTTCCAGGGGGGAAAGTACAGGTATAGCACTCAAGGCATGCATTTGAGAGCAAACCTGAACTAGGTAGATGTGGAGGCCTCTTCTAGACTGGGTTCTGCTACTTGCTGCCTAAAGGTGAGATGTTAAGGGTCTAAGCCTTGTTCCAGTTGCCATGCAGGTTCAGGAGGATGCTATCTGGAAGTCATCTTTCTAATCTGAAATTTATAGGAGCTGCCTGAGATTATTTACTTGTGAGAGAAATGCTCATTGGTCATGTTCAGAAGGACTCTTAATTAGTCACATGTATCAGAGTTGTTCCTCCGTAGTAGTGACAACAGGAAGGATTATTTATTTTGTAGGGAATTTATATGCTTCCTATCCAGAGACCCACTTCAGGAAAGTCACAGTTGGGTTGCTTGGTAGGGACAGGGGGGGGGGACATGGGGGGGTGCCATTGGGCAACAGTGTGACCTCACTTCTATAGAAAACCTGGAAGCGGCACTGCCTCTTACAACTGGGTTGGTGGGAGTCCAGAGTGGTGGGGACATGGGGGGCCACCATTGGGCAACAGTGTGACCTCACTTCCATGGAAAACCTGGAAGCAACATCAGTCCTCTGTAAGAAACTACAGTGTCTAGTCAGTGATTCCTAGAGTGGACTGATGTCACTTCTGGTTTTTCCTTGGAAGTGATGTCACGCTGTCACCTGAAAGTGATTTTAGATTATTTTTCACCAGTTGGTTGCAGGAGCAGCGGCGGTAAATGAGATTGGGGGTGTGGGGAATACCCCACCACTGGTGCCAAAACGGGATAAAAACAGTACCATAAAACGACATGCATTTTCAGTATTGAAACAAGCCAGTAAAAACAAGCAATGAAAATCAGCCATGTGTATAAAAACAGCATAATACAGCCAACAAGTAATCTAAAAAAAAAATCCATACCTGGAAACAGATGGGTAGCCACTGCACATCTTTAAGCACAAGGGTGATATGATCCCCTCATCAAGTCCTGACTGACGCATTTTGGATCAGCAGAATTTCCCAGACAGTTTTCAAAGGCAGCTCCCAGAGAGCACATTACAGTAATCTAACCTGGTAGGTGATCAAAGGATAGATTAACACAGAGCATGCTGTTGTGGAATGGTTGTAGCTGGCTCATGAGCTGAAGCTGATAGCAGTGGCTATCTGCCACAAAGGAGACTTGAGCCTTCAACTGTACGCCAGAATCCAGCAATACCCCAAGCTATGAATCTGCTCTTTTGGGGGAGCAGAACACTTTCCAGGACAGGCTGACCCTGCAGTCTCTGAGCAGGTTTGTCATTGATTCAACAGCACTTTAGTCTAGTCTGGATTGAGTTTCAGTTTACGGGCTTTCAAGTCATACCTTCTCCAGTCAGGACGCCCACAGAATTGCCAGGTAATCTGGCTTTAATTAATGTTTCTATAATGTATGTATCTGTAGAAGCTGACTATACATACCAGGGTGTACTGGCAAAACTGGCTGACTCACAGAATCACTTGATTATTCTACCCTTGATTACTGCACATGATTATAGAACACTTAATAACTGTCAGCTGAATGTGTGAACTGGATTAATTAGAAAACACTGAGCTTTAGGTGGTATGAGGTGGCATCTGTGGTATTAAATCTGTTTGATTCATTCATACATACAAGTCACCACTTGATGCTGAAGATACCAGAAGATGGGTGTGCATACGTGAACCAGTCCTTTACCAGTCTTAATGTGGTCTCATGCTGATTTGTAGTGATGGTATTTATTTTAACAGAAATACTATTCACCTATAAACAATAAGTCTCTTAGAGTACAACTGGATGAAAAGACGAGAGAACTGTGATTGGACCCCACTCCAATTGAAAAAGGAATTCTAATGGCAATTAATTGGGGTGTGTATGTGTGACAGAAACCTTACAAGGGCAAGAGCGCCACCTAGATTGTCTGGAATCTTGGACCACTGGGGGTTTACATTAGAATAACCCATTAGTTTCCATTCCACATTTGACCACCCTGACAGAATTAGTCCTTTTTGGACAAAAGACAATCCACTTTGGGCCAGACCACCTATTTGTTATGGAAGTTCAGTGCCATTATGAGATGTTTGATGGAGGTGGGTCCATATTTTTTAAGCCTCTGATTAGTAACAGTAGCCTCCGTCATTAGAGATGGAGCTTTTCATGGGATTCTCTAAGTCAGCTTGTCTCTCTAAGAAAGGAGGCTGTCTTAGGTCCAATTCTATTGTCCATAAATATCTTGAGCTTTAGGATTTTCCTGTCTCCAGTTTTCTGTCTTCAGAAAAACTGGGTCTATAGGAGGTTGGGTAGGTGTCAATGACTCCTTGTTACTGCAAAGAACTCTGAACATGCTCTGAAGACCTTACTACAGCCTCAGTGAAGTGTACTTTGCTGAGTTAGTTCAAATGTATTGCTTTTTATTTTAGAGTTCTGTGTGCTGTGTTCTTATGTGCCCCCCCCAATATTTTGTTCTGTCTTTTCCCTGCCACTCTTTTAAATTCAATCACCCTTTTCCTTTCCCCTCTTCTCTTTTATAATGAACCTTTTTGGCTTGCATAGTACAATTTACTTCCCTGGAATATGTCTTTTAATTTCTTCCCCACATGCTAGATCACATGGTTGCGATATAGTTACTTATAAGGTATTTTCTAGGATTTCTACCCCGTCATTTTGTTATTGCTCTAGTACTGCGCTGAGAGTACTTTTCCAGCAAGTCAGTCTAGATGTTCTCAGGAGGAACTGAGTAGTGGCAGGTTACCAGGGTGTTTTCCAGGGAACCCTCGCTCTAAAGGACGTTTTCAGCAAGGAAAGACAGTGTGTGTGTGTCCCCCCTACCGTAACAGAGGGTCCAGTCAGAGCAGAGCTATGGCACTGAGGGAGTTTTACTAACCATTTTCCCAGTGATGTTTTCCTGTTTTAAGTTGCCCTGATGGTTTTGTTGGACCCAAAGATGAAACACAGAGATACTACAAAAGAACTGTATGTTCCTCCTTCAGGGCAAACAGAAACTTGGGGAGGGGAGGGGCTTGCATTGGGAGAGGAGCACTGAGCAAAGGGTTAAGCCCATCCTCTCCCCTGCACCATGACCTGAATCCATCCATCCACCCACCCACACACACACACAGAGGAGATCCAATGACAAGTCTCTTTCTAGGGGCCCAGTATTGCCCCTACTGTCGGACGACAATAATGGCAGCACCAAATCCACTCATATGACTGCCTCAGTCATCACCAAACCTGGGATGTTGTGTGGTTTACTAAAAAGGTAAAAAGAAAAACTATGGCCTTTCTCTGAGCTGTGCCCTACCTCAAGTGCCTTTCTCTCAGAGGGGCTCTTTTCTGGTATTAGAGGCTAGTTGGGGGATGGGAGGACAGGGGGGAAGACCACCGAGTGAAGGTGTGATGGGCAGGGGCCAGGGGAAAGGGTTGGCACCTTCCAGCAATGTTGCGAGAACATTCCTCCCCCTGCCTGAGGTGTAATGAACCTGACTGTCCTCACATTTGTAGGCACAGGTGTGTTACCATGAGCCAGTGTGGTATAGCAGTTAAGAGTGTTAGAATAAGATCTGGGAAGTATGTAGTATTAGAAAGTACTGTCAAGTCACAGATGACTTATGGTGACCCTGTGAGATTTTAAAGGCAAGAAACATTCAGAGGTGATTTCCCACTGCCTGCCTCCATGTCACAAACAACCCTGGTATTCTTTGGAAGTCTCCCATCCAAATACTAGCCAGGGCCAACCCTACTTAGCTTCCAAGATCTGACAAGACTGGTGAAACCCAGGTTCAAATCCTCACTCAGCCAGGGTGGCTCACTGGGTAACCCTGGGACAGTCACTGTTTCTGAGCTTCACCAATTCACAGGGTAGTTGTTGTGTGGATTAAATGGAGAAACAGAGGAAGATGTAAGCTGCTTTAACCCTTTCTTGCTCTGAGCCTCCAGTAGCAAATTCTCATCTGGTGGATCATAGTCAAAGGTCTATGCTATGCTGTTGAATGGGCTATTTGTCACAGTTTTTAGGAATAGAAGATTTTGCTTCTGTACAAGCTGTTGAATTAAAATGACTTCTTTCAAACTCAGCAGCACTTTTTACAATTCTATTCTTGGCCCTCCATTATTATGCACATAGTTCTAATGCAATCACTTAACAATGCAAGGAGAAAATCAATGAGCGCTAAGCCAATTTAGATCATTTTATTTCCTTAATTTTTTTTTTGTCAATCCTGTTCCGTATGCACCAAGCTGTTGTGTTCCTTCTAAATCCAGCCAACAAAAGAATTCACAGAAGGCATTTTCTAAACAAAAAGTACAAAGGCGCTTTGCAGGAGATGTATTTATTTTCATCCGTGCTTCCGCTTTGCAGATAGGATAGCAATGTGTGACGATCAATGGGGAAATGCCTTTGCAAAGCTCTTTGAAGATGTTGCCCCAGAAGGTCGGACCAGAACCAACGGGTTGAAATTAAATCAGAAGAGTTTTTGGCTAAACATTAGGAAGAACTTCCTGACAGAGCAGTTCCTCATTGGAACAGGGTTCCTCAGGAGGTGGTGGGCTCTCCTTCTTTGGAGGTTTTCAAACAGAGGCTAGATGGCCATCTGACAGCAATGCTGATTCTGTGAACTTAGGCAGATCAGGAGAGGGATGGCAGGAAAGGTTGCATCAGTGCTTAGTTCTTTTATTTATTTATTTATTTATTGTATTTGTATCCTGCCCATCCCGTGAGTGGGCTCAGGGTGGGTCACATCATATTTCAACGGTTACAATAAAGTTTAAAAACACAATATAAACAGTTAAAATCAGTGTTTATAGTTACTGGTGAAAGTTCCGACCCATTAATACAGATGGAAATGGCTGGTTACCGATGGATGGATGGTTGGTGGGAGACCAACCTCAGGGAGGCCATGTGTGGATGCCCGCTGCCTCAATCAAAAGCCTGGTGGAACAGCTCTGTCTTGCAGGCCCTGGAGAACTGAAGGAGATCCTGCAGAGCCTTGATCTCGATGGGGAGCATGTTTCACCAGGTGGGGGCCAGGGCAGAGAAAGCCCTGGCCCTGGTCGAGGCTAGACGGATGTCCTTTGGGCCAGGGACCACCAGGAGATGTTGATTATTAGAGCGTAAAGCTCCTCAAGGCATGTGCAGGAAGAGGCGCGGTCCCTTAGGTACATTGGTCCCATGCCATATAAGGCTTTGAAGGTTATTGCCAGCACCTTGTTGCCCTTTCTTACACACCCAAGGGATTTGCTGATTACCACTTTGGGGTCAGGAAGCAATTTTTCTCCAGGCTAGTTTGATCAGGGATCCTGGAGGTTTTTTGTCATCTTCTGGGCATGGAAAAGTGGTCACTGGGGTTGGGGGGGAGGTACTTGTGAATTTTGTGCATTGGGCAGGGGGTTGGACTAGATGACCCTAGAGGTCCCTTCCAACGCTATGATTCTGTGATTCTAAGGCCTGGATAGAAAGGGAAGTGTGCATGCTCTTTCCCATGTTGGCCTGTTGCAGTTCATCTCGTGATTGCATCATGAAGCCTCTTTGCAACCAAGTGAAAATGGTGAATTTGTCCTGAGGATGAGTCAAATGTCATCACACTGGAAGTGACATCTGTTCACCTTGACTTCCAAGAGTTTTCTTGATATTCATATGCCATGTAAGTGAAGCATACTGTAGTCTGGAAGTTGTGTTTCTACACCAACAGTCAGAGAAGGAGGCTTGCAGACTGTAGGGGGAAAGATGGTGGTGTAAAGTGCCATCAAGTCACAGATGACTTTGGTGATCTCATGGGGTTTTCAAGGCAAGAGATGTTCCAAGGTGATTTGTCATTTCCTGCCTCCATGTCACAACTCTGGTATTCCTTGGAGGTCTCCCATCCAAATACTAGGCAGGGCCAACACTGCTTAGCTTCCAAGATCTGACAGGTCAGGGTAGGGAGAAAGTTACTGTGTTAGAAACAAGAATCATTGCATGTGTCAGCTGTCAGACTGGCTGTTGTAGAAAATTCCGCTGATACATTTCACCTATTGAACCAAGCATGCATTTCTTGAGCTAGAGATTGTGTCCACACAGGAAATTTATTTGTAATGGGCAACGGTTCTTTAAGAATGCTTCTACTGCTTGAGCATAAGACTGATCTTGGAAAGTTATGGGAGAAATCCAGGATTAATCCCTCTGCCTGCATATTAGCCAGGGCCACATCAGACATTCACTGATTTCTTTCTACACAAATACATAAGAACATGGGCTTCCGGTCTGGCTAAGATGGAGGACTGAAGCGTTTCGCGATCGTGCGAAGCGAGCGACGGCCACTTTCGACAGTTTGGGCAATACACAGCCCAACGCATCACTCCCCAGCGAGGGGGGGGGACAAGCAGGCAGCAGCGCCCTAGAGGGAGTGTGAGGTTGGCGTAATCCAGCTTCGGAAGAAGCTGAATTGGGCTTTGACCTCCTCCCACGAAGAAGGCAAGTGCCAAGCAACTCTATAGTGGCCGATCGAGCCGGATTACCGGCATAAATTCTTCGTCAGCAGACTTCTTTGAAGAAGGACAACAACTGTGAGTTATATTCCTCAGACATTCGCTGATTTCTTTCTACACAAATACATAAGAACATTCTGGCGTTGAACAGGAACACAGCACTAGACATCTTCTGAGTAATGATGAATCTTCCTGCTTTCTCATCTCTTTGAGATCTTACAAAGCCCCCGGGTTTCATGTGATGTATATAATTGCCTCTGCTGTGAATCCAGCCGTGAGCCATCACAGTTGTTTTCATCACTTGTATATTAAGCAATTTACACGTGCATTGGGTATTACTATTTATGTATGTGTTATATCATGCATCCTTTTCAGCAGGGCTATTTTTGGGCAGGAACGCACAGGAACGGAGTTCCAGCTGGCTCCTGAGTTGGCCACGCCCAGCAGGAACTCATTAGCATAATAGGCCACACCCAACAGCAGAAACTCATTAGGATTGGCTACATTAGGGGGTGTGTGGCCTAACATGCAAAGAAGTTCCTGCTACAAAAAAAGCTCTGGGTTTTGACAACAAACAAGGTAAACAGAATAAGAAGCAAAAGGTTGGTGTGGCTGGATGACTACACTTCTGGTAACATGTGCGTGCGGCCTAATAGGCTAATGAGTGGTGCTGTCAGGGGTGTGGCCTAAAATGCTAATGAATCTCTGCTACTGGGTGTGGCCTATTATGCTAATGAGTTCCTGCTGGGCTTTTTCTACAAAAGAAGCCCTGCTTTTCAGTGTAGATATTCTGTACTGTTTTGAGAGTCCGTCATGTATAACACTAATAATAATTAAGTGCTGACAAGTTCTAAAGGAATTTATGGTGACCCTTCATTGGGCTTTCAAAGCAAGAGATGAGCAAAGGTGCTCTGCCATTGCCTGCCTTTCCCATCCAAATGCTATGGAGGTTTCCCATCCAAATACTAAACATGGCCAACAAGATTGGGCTAGTCTGGGCTATTCAGGGTGTTACTCCCTCATATTTAGCCTTCTTAAAGTTTGAACTAGATATGGTAAGGGAGATTGTGACTAGACTCTTCGTTTTGAAGGAAGGCCAAACTTTACCCATGTGAGAGCCATCCATGATCTGGGATCTGGGAGACCCAGTTTCAAATCCCAGCTCTAACCTGGAAGCTTGCTGGGTGACCTTGGGCCAGTCACAGATTCTCAGCCTAACCTATCTCACAGGGTTGTTTTGAAGATAAAGTCATGGTTGAGGGAAGAACTATATCTGCTACCCTGATACCATTGGAGGAAGAGTGGGGTAACATCTCACAACCAAATAATCGATCAAGTAATAAATTTCACAATATTTAAAAGTCTTTAAAGGAACCCCAAGGAAGATGAATTGGATCTGGGCTGGGATGTTAAGGGAGAGTGGTGGTTTTAACATTCCCTCCATGCTGTTTTCCCCACCAATATCACCCACCAGCTTCTGTTAACTGCAGGTGGGGGGAGACAGGCCCAATATGCACCTAGCATTTGCTCCATCGTTTTACCAAACCCACTCTGAAACAGAAAAAGATACGACTCAAAACCACATTCAGATACCCCGGGCCAACACCTACTGACTGCAGAGTCACTCCTGAACGGCCATAAAATTACCATAAATCTATGCAGAAAGCCACAATAAAACCACAGATCAAATGAAGTGAAAGCAGCATGCAGTCTGGACACTGCCATAAAATCCGACAATCAATCAAAGTGAAAGTGGCATGCAATGCAGAGGGGAATTTCTGTTCCAGCGTGGGTTTGGTTAGAAGAGGTCAGCAAATTCTAGATGCAGAATGGGCCACAGTTACCATAAATGACTGCCCACCCACCCCCCAGCACGGCTAATAGTGCCTTGGAGGGGAAAGGGGAAAATGGTGCAGAAAGATTGGTACCAAGCCCTGATCCAAATCTGTCAGGATATCAGATCTCCAGGTGCGAAACTGGATTTGCCAGACTCCAGGTGAGGCCTGGAGATCTCCTAGAATTACAACCGATCTTCAGACTACAGAGATCTGTTACCATGGACAAAAAAGGCTGCTTTGGAGGGAGAATTCTATGGTATTATACCCTGCTGAAGTCCCTTCCTTCCCCAAACCTCACTCTCTCTAAGCTTCACCAGGCCCGTAGCTACATTGAAGCATTCTGGGGCCCGGCCCCCCAACTTCCTACCAAGGCCCCCCAACTTCCCCACCTGTCAGCAGCCCCACAGGCTCCATCCCGGGCTGGCGGTGAATTGGGCAGAATCAATTTCTGAAGGCAGAAAGACTCCCGCGTGTCAATTACGGCAGTAAGAGCTGAATGGGGAGTCTTTCCGCCAGCCGAATGTCAATTTCGGCCCCAGTATATCCTATGGGCCATTGAAGTCAATGGTGAAAACATAGGGTATATTCTAGGGGGCTGGAGGGGTGGTGGTTTGAAAGAGAGGCTCCAAACCTGCAGGGTAGCTGCTGGAGATACCCACCAACTTTCAAGAACTTTGGACCAGAGGGTCCAATTCTATGGGCCCCCAAGCAGGTTGCCCCTATTTCCTCCATTGTTCTCTATGGTGGGGGAAAACATTATAGAGAACAATGGAGGGGATAGGGGTAACCTGCTTGGGGGCCCACAGAATTGGACCCCCTGGTCCAATGTTCTTGAAAGTTGGTGGGTATCTTGGGGAGAGGCTCCAGCAGCTACCCTGCAAGTTTGGAGCCTCTCCCTCCAACCGCCTCCCCTCCAACCCCCTAGAATATACCCTATGTTTTCACCATTGACTTCAATGGTCCATAGGATATACTGGGGCCGATTCAGATCAGAGAATCTGAATCGGCCCACAGCAGCCCGAAAGGGGCCCGAATGGGCTATTTTCGGGGGTGCATTCAGCCCAGATGAACCGAATGCACATCCCTACGCCATGGCATGAAGCAGTGCAAGGCAGCCAGGCGAGCGGGCTGGCAGGTGAGGTGCGGCAAGGGGGTTGTGGGTCCTGTGGCTGAACCTGCAACTACAGAGATTTCTCCCCTTCTCCTTCCAGTGCAAGATTGCAGATCTCGCTTGCATGTGCCTGTGCCCTCATCACCGAGGAAGCTGGCCACCAAGGGACTCCCTCAGCTTTCCCTCCTGGGTTTTTCCTTCAGCTCCCGCCTTCTCAGTCCAGCCCGGTTGCACCAACGTAGGGTGCACACAAGCCACCAGTGGCAGCAGAGCAGCCATCTCCATCCTGTCTGCTCACCCACCTCTCCTCCTTTGGCTTGTCTCCCTGAGTGGGCTGCCACTTCCAAATCTGAGAAGTATTGCAGCAGAAAGCCCCCATGCAGGGTGGTGTGTGGGTGTGTGACCGAGGCAAAGTAACTGTGGAAGCACGAAGTCAGCCATGAAGAAAGAAATAAGGAACCGAACAGGAGCCCGCCACTTTTGCCATAGTTCCCTGCACTCCACATAGCCAATGCTGTTGCGGGGGGAAATGAGAGGAGGAGGGGATCCTCCTCAGGTTACTCAGAGTCAGTGACTGACTTCCACTTACACCCGTCCTCCACAATAGGGGAAATAACCCTGCTCCTGCCTGCGAGTGTGAGTTTATTTTATGTTTATTTTATCAGTGCCCCCTGACTTATTTAAAGACCCCCTGAATGAAGAAATCCTGGCTACAGGCCAGAGCTTCAACCCAAAATCCCAGGAATCACCCAACCCAGAGTTGACAACCCAAGGTTTTAAGCCTCTTTGTCTAGTACATGCTTATTCATCCTCCACGGAGCTCAGAGCACCATACATGATTCTCCCTCATTTTATAATCAGAAGGACCCTGTGAGGTAGATTAGATGTGTGTGTGTGTGTGTGTGGGGAGAAACTGGCCCAAAGTCAGTCAGTGAGTTTCATGGCAGAATGGGGTTTTGAACCTGGGTCTTTCTGCTGATAGCCTGCCACTCTAGCCATGACATCACATTGGCTCTCAAATAAGAACTAGTGGAGGTTATTTATGTAGTTGCTGTCAAGTCACAACTGACTTATGGTAACCCGGTAGGATTTTCATAGCAAGAGACATTCAGAGGTGGTTTGCCAGAGTTGACCCTGCTTAGCACCTGAGATCCGATGAGATCTGGATAGCCTGGGCAATCCCGGTTGGGGCCATTTATGTAGTAGTCTAATGGAAATTAATATGAATCAGGGCAAGTAGGCAGGGCCCAAATATTGGGGGGGGGGGATATGTTTTTACTGGGACTGGGCTCCAGAAAGGCTCACCCTGGACTGAGAAAAAACACATGGTCCAATTAGGACATTTCAGAAATGACAGTATTTTGCTCTTCCATGGCTCATGAGACTGTACATGTGGTATGGGACTGGAAAGGCATGTCTTACTCTCCTGGAGTGCCTGGAGTACACTCGTGAGTATTACAGATGTGCAAGAACTGAAATTGACATCTTTGAGGGGGAAAGGCCTGAACTACTCAGCAACATGAATAAGGCATTCATTTATAAGTGAGAGACACACACGAACCCAGAAAGGTCATTCTGCCCAGTATTAGCTACTAGCAAACCGATGTAAAATAAGCTCCCGAGCAGCTTAATCTTCTAACAATGCAATCTGTGCAGTCTCACTCCAGTTTGAGCCAACTCAATTACAATTACATTGGAAATCTCAAACTTTCAAGAATGCTTATAAGCATAGATTACTACGGCCATAGAGAAAAAGCACAGGGCGGATCAAACATGGTGAGCGCAGCTACCAAACACTGAAATATATATTGGTCCACGATGAATCTTCCTGATTTCCTGCTTCTCTATGCCACCTTTTTGCGGTAGGATGTATATTTCCTGACTGGCATCAAGTATGCTTTGTTTATATTTTATTTGCTCTTTTTTGTTGTGCTTTGCTTTATCTCAAACCATTGTTTGGAATAAACCCAAGAGGGGAGGTGAAGTATAAACGCTTCTGCAGATGTGTTCCACTGCTGTGTTACGTTAGAAGGTGCTTTCGTGCGGCACCATCACAACCTACAATTTTCACATCCGCCCTTCCTTCTGGCATAGACTCGGGGTTTGCACCAAGAACCTCACCTAGCAAACTACCTTGAACTGGGTGTGCTCATGGCCGGCTCTCTCACTAGGCCAGCAACTTCCAAGTCTGAGAATTGTTGCAGCAGAAAGCCCCCATGCAGGGCGGATGGTGGGGGTGTGACCGAGGCACTGTGGAAGCACGAAGTCAGCCATGAAGAAAGAAATAAGGAACCGAACAGGAGCCCGCCACTTTCACTGTAGTTCCCTGCACTCCACACAGCCAATGCGGTTGCGGGGGGGGGGGAATGAGAGGAGGAGGGGATCCTCCTCAGGTTACTCAGAGTCAGTGACTGACTTCCACTTACACCCACCCTCCACAATAGGGGAAATAACCCTGCTCCTGCCTGCGACTGTGAGTTTATTTTATTTTTATTTTATCAGTGCCCCCTGACTTATTTAAAGGCCCCCTGAATTAAGAAATCCTGGCTACAGGCCTGAGCTTCACCCCAAAATCCCAGGAATCACCCAACCCAGAGTTGACAACCCAAGGTTTTAAGCCTTTGTCTAGTACATGCTTATTTTTCCTCCAAGGAGCTCAGAGCACCATACATGATTCTCCCTCATTTTATAACCAGGCATCTTTTAATTTCATGGCTGCAGTCACCATCTGCAGTGATCTGGGATCCCAGGAATGTGAAGTCTGTCACTACTTCCACAACTTCCCCTTCTATTTGCTAAGGAATGATGGGGCCGGATGCCATGATCTTAGTTTTTTTGATGTTGAGTTTTAAGCCAACTGTTGGGCTCTCTTCTTTCACCCTGAGCAAAAGGCTCTTTAGATCCTCTTCACTTTCTGCCATTAGAGTGGTATCGTCTGCATATCTGAGGTTGCTGATGCTTTTTCCTCGGTTCAAATCCTTACTCAGTAGTGAAGATCACTGGTGGTAGGCATGGACCTTGGGCTGGTCATCCTCTCTTGGCCTAGTTTATCCCTCAGGGCTGTTGCACGGCAAAGTGGAAGAGGGAAGATCCACGTACAATGCCTTGAACTCACTGGAGGGAGGCTGGGATATAAAGACATGGCATTTTGGATTGTCCAGCCTGATTTATATCAGTGCCGGGAGATTGGTCTTCAGTCCTTACCTGCTCAACATGCTGCATGTCTGGCTCCTGGGTCAGGCTATGGATCTCTTCGGCATGGAACTGGAGAATATACCCAAGTGTACTATTCCCCAGGCCCCAGCCTGATGCCCATCAGCTTCCTACTGTAATTCATTATGAAAGAAATATGAAGGAGGAGATTCATTTAGTGTTGTTCTGTAGGACACTGTCACAACTAGGGTTGCCAGCAAGGATCTCCCGCTGCCTGCCGCCAATCAGCTAGCGGGTGGGGAGACCTTCTGATCCAATCCAATCAATCCAATCAGCCTTTATTGGCATATAAGAAGAGGGAGGACCAGGCTGTGTTGCCCACAACATGGCAACGTCACTTCCAACATGCACCAGAAGTGAAATCATCACATTGGCAACATCCAGGTAATGCTCTGATATTTGGGCAAAACTCTGTGGTAGAAGCCATCTTTACCATAGAGTTTTTGCCTAAATACTAGAGCATCGGCATGACATCACAGCATGATGACATCACTTCCAGCACCTGCCGGAAGTTATGTGTCCACATTGTCAGCAACATTGCCTGGGCCTCCCTTCTACTCCTGCTAAGTCCCCCCATCCCCCACAGGTGGCCAGGAGAGACCTGGCAACCCTCGTCACGACCCAGACTGAGTTGATCCAAGCAGCAAGCCTGTGGGTGCCAATGCAATTCTCCAGCAGCAGAGTTTCCCCTGTTCTCTTCAGGGGGCTTTTGCTACCAGGCAAAGTCTACTCCTGTGAACAGGACTTAGTGAACAAGGTCTTAAAGCCATGTATTTATTTGTCAAAATAATGACCAAGAATGAGTAAATATTCTTCAAATTTTGACCAAAAATTTCCCAGTCTGATTTTTAGGGGGCAGGGTGCTTGTGTGGCCGCCATGTGGAATGTGGGCATGGTAGCTGAAGTTGCCTCAAAGGGGAGCCTGCAGGAACCTCACCTGCAACCACTGGAACCTGACAGAGACTGGCCTCTTGGCTTACTAGGCTGACAAGGACAAAATCTGAGAAGGTTTGATGAGGTCTGGCTAAGGTGGTGGCAGGAGTGATGTCTTGCATTCCCAGCCGTGTTCTCTCAAGTTCCTGCCTATATCTGTGCGGCTCCTGTCTGTAACCTGATTCAGTGGGGAAACTGGTTTTCCTTAAGGTCAGCCTCCCACTCCTGGGCTTCTTCTCCAAGGGGCTCTTTGAGCAGCAGGCAGCTGCCCACTCCAGTCCCTCCACATTCCACTTCTGCTGCTCAATACCACCCCTTGCAGTTCTACAGGCCGTAGTCCGGCCGAATTGTTAATCTGCTTCTCCAGTCAGCTTGCCAGTGGTGCCCAGGGTATTTGTCCCCCAGCACCCGCTGACCTCTGCTCCACCGTGCCACGACCAGTGGTTCTCTGGTGACACATGAACTATTAAGGGTACTTCATTCCCAGACTGAAGTCATTGCCCAATGTCCTGGCACTGCTGCCTGGCAGCTGTGGTTGTTGCTATGCTCTTGAACAGAAGAACTGAGAATTGCATTCTGCAGTAACGTTTACCTTTCTCAACAAATCATCTTACCAAATTCCATGACATCGGAACTGACCTAGAATAAAATCCATGTATATATACAAAACCTGCCAAGTCAGGTTTAAGATTATGAACCCAGTCTATGATACAGTGTGACCTACAATTAAATATGCATGGGAAATGCTAAACGTTCTGTTAGTTTAAGACTATGGAACCAATGTATGTTTTATGCTTCTTTGTAGTATAATTTAGGGCCTTTAATTAAAACAAACAATTGACTATATTGGATGAAGAACAGTTCGAACAGAGTAATAATATGCCATCCCACTAGACAGACTTGCTGTGGAAATCCATGGCTGGGGCTCAGAAAACAGAATTCAGGCTGGAATTAATTCTGTAGCCTTCATAAACACTTAGCTAAAAATAAGTGGAATTTAGCATATCATACACAGCTAATAGCTTGATTTTTTTTTAAGCAAAGAAACGTTCAGGTGATGCAAACAGCCTCATGTTATACCACAGGTTTTTTTAAACAGATAACACATTTGACAATCCCACTGTGTCAAAGTAATGACAGCATGAATAATGTAGCAGATCTCACTGAGGTAATCCTTTCCTTCGCAATCCGACATTCTTTCCCCCATCTCTCCTGACCCACATACCATTGCTACCCACCTGCACTGTAGTATAGTCGAAGCCCTTACTCAGCGTAGCGGATACATGTTGCACACAGAGGCACTGTTTAATATTTCATGAGTGACAGAAGGGAAACAAAGAGACCCTGATCCAGCATAGAGTGTTGAATACACTGGTTCTCATTTAGGGTTGCCAACCTCCAGGTGGTAGCTGGAGACCTCCTGGGATGACAACTGATCTCCAGGCGACAGAGGATTGTTCACCTGGAGAAAGCGCCTGCTTTGGAAACTGGACTTTATGGCATTATACCCCACAGAAGTCCCTCCTCTCTCCAAACCCTGCCCTCCCTGCTAGACTCCACTACCCAAATCTCCAGGAATCTCCCAACTGGGAGCTGGCAACCCTGCTCAACATTTGCTCCTTGAACTGAGTCATTGTAGTGAACACGTGGCAAACAATTTGAGAGTGTGCTAAAGCTGAGATGTTTCTAATGCCCCTTCCCAATTGTTTTAGTGCCCTTGTTTGGTCAGGCTGTGAGCAATGGCAAAAGCACCAAGGCTGAGGAGGAGGCCCCAGAGAACCCTGGGGACAGCTCCTGTGAAAGGGCAGTACAGTCTGCAGGAGACTTATAGTCATTCAGCACACTGAATTTGCCAGACTCCTGAGTCTCATCCGTCTGAGTTGCAACTGCCTGAGCTGGAATCCTCCAAGGGATGACCAAATCCAGCCTCTGAACTAAAGCCTCATGACCTGACCCCACGAGGACATGAACAGCAAACCTTTACAGAAACGGCTGGATGGTGGTGGACTGCTAGTATCCTCTTTGAAATCCCTGACTAGTAGGGTGACCAGCTCCAGACTGGGAATTTCCTGGAGATTTGGGGGTGGAGTTTGGAGAGGATGGGGTCTGTGGAGGGGAGGGAGTTCAACAGGGTATAATGCCATAAAGTCCACCTTCCAAAGCTGCCATTTTCTCTAGGGGAAATGATCTATGTTGCCTGGAGACCAGTAAGAGTTGTGCAACAGTGGAACCAGCTGCCTAGGGTGGCGGTGAGCTCCCCCTCACTGGCAGTCTTTAAGCAGCGGCTGGACAAACACTTGTCAGGGATGCTATAGGTCAGGCTGATCTTACATTGAGCAGGGGGTTGGTTGGACTAGATGGCCTGTATGGCCCCTTCCAACGCTGTGAGACTATGAACTGTCATTTAGAGATCAGCTGTAATTCCAGAGACCTCCAAGTCCCACCTGGAGGCTGCCATTCCTATATCTGGACAGGACACTGGAAGATCTGAGAATGGATCTTTACACAGTCTGAATTGGTAATAGCTGCTGAGAGGAGGGGAGGGGAGTTAGGATCTGGTCTGCTGTGTGCAGAGGGAGGACGTGCTTTATCCTTTTCCCACCTGCCGATTCTGCTCCTCGTCCCCAACTGCTTCTTGCCCCAACAGAGGGAACATACTGGTAGCAGAATCCCTCACCCAGGGTATGACTGCTATTTATTAATCAAAATGCTTGGGAAATGCATCTAAACAAGCACTTGATCAGATAAGGGCTCTGTCTCATGCTAGAAAACCAAACCACCTTATTCATGCCCTGTGATATACCTGTGGTGCTGTGCATTCTACCTTAAGCCTGGCCTCTTTGTCTGACTTCCTAGCTATCCATTGGACTCTAGCCTCATGTAGGGCATGCCTTCACACCTACTGGGTGTCCTGCTCTTATGGCCTGTTTCTTTGTTTAGGTTTGCAGCTGGCTTCATCCCATAGAGGAGGGTCACAACAAGAGGCAGGATTGCCAGGCAGTGGTTGGCAGCTGGCGGGAGATTGGGGGAGGGCAGAATCCCAGGAGAAAAATTAAAAAGTAAAACAAGGCCTGAACTACTACTGGAATTTCTGGCCACATTGTTCCTGGTGATTCCTAGAGCCACTTGGAAGTGACACAGGTGACTCTAGAACTCACCAGAAACTCTATGGTGAGATTACTATAGATGATCACATTTCCACCTTTTTGGCCCCAGTTTCTGCTCACTGATCTACTGAGCAAAAGCTAACAAGAGTTATAATTGGCTGAGGTCTCCCACCATATATGGACAAATTGGAACCCTAGCAAGAAGCCTATGCAAAAACTGCGTTAAAATGCAAGCCATGAAAGCCTAGCAGATATTAAAAATGAATAATCTTTCATGGCTTTGTTCTAGGTTTTCCAGCCTCCAGGTGGGGCCTGGGGATCTCCCGCTTTTACAACTGATCTGCAGCTGACAGAGGTTGGCTCCCCTGAAGAAAATGGCAGCTTTGAAGGGTGGACTCTATGGCATTGTACTATGTGGAGGCCCCTCCCCTCCCCAAACCCCGCCCTCTCCTGGATCCACCCCCAAAGTCTCCAGATATTTCCCAACACAGACCTGGCAACCCAACTTTGTTCTAGCCACCAAATTTCATCTAAATTGGCAACTCTTTAAGAGACTTCTCAAAACTGAGCTTCCTGTTAGCCATATTGCTATTCCACCCCAACAACTGAAGATACAAAAACTGATAGGGTTGTAATAAGGGGACCAGGAAACTGACTGTGATTTTTCAGCAGAAGATAAATCAATTTATTTTTATTTATTTATTTTCATTGCATTTATACCCCACCCTTCCCGCGAACAGGGTAGGGCCTGCATTTCTTTTCCAGTTCTGCTGTGGGTGCCCCTGTTTCCTTGTTCTTTCTCTTCAAACTTATATACAATTCTGGCTGGGATAGCCACACCTACAATGTTTACAGCATCCAATCACATTAGCTACATTACATCCAATCACAATCAAGAGTTAACGTCCAATCCAAACCATTCCCTCCAGAATGCACACCATTGGTCAGTATTTACAATCCGCATAATGAGTGAAGCTAGATTATGCTTACCATTATGTCTCTCAAGACATAACACCGCCCTTCCCGCGAACGGGGTAGGGCCTATATTTCTTTTCCAGCTCTGCTGTGGGTGCCCCTGTTTCCTTGTTCTTTCTCTTCAGACTTGAAGTTAAAGCATGTCTCCCAGGAAAACCCTAGACTTGGACAGCCATTCTGGTGAGCCAGCAAGTAACAAATCTAATATAATCTTCCACTTGCAACACCTCGGGAGCAATGTTCCCTCTAAGCTGTGGAGTTTTATGAGCAAAAATTCTACTTTGTGAGCTACTGGTATTAAAATTGTGAGCAAACGATCTGCCTGCCGCATAAATTAGTTTGCTCTGGAGCCCTCCTTCCTGAGCTCAGACAAAAATCTGTGAGCCAGAGGCTAAAAAACTGTGAGCTAGCTCACACTAACTCAGCTTAGAGGGAACACTGCTCGGGAGTACAGAGACAGGCCTCTTCGGAATCTTTAAAGGGTATAGAAGCAAGAAATATTTATTTTATTTATTTATTAGATTTCTACCCCGCCCTCCCGCTGAAGCGGCTCAGGACTTTTTATAGTCTATCTTTCTCATGAGACTCAAGGTGGATTACATGGTGCAAAACAGTATAATCAAATAGCATGAGAGATCTATATCATATTGTCAGACTTGGTAGGTACATCAGAACTGCACTTTTACCAAGAACAACTCTTTTGGACCTGTAAAATATTTTGAACTAGCACATCATTACATGCTTATTAATCTCTGGTGCAGAGAGATATTAGAGCCGTGTGTTGGAACTTGTATTTTCTAAGGTTTCTAACTGTTTTATTGCCCAGGATCTGGGAGACCCTGGTTCAAATCCTCACTGTGCTGTGAAGCTTTCTGCGTGACCTTGGGCCAGTCACTCTCTCTTAGCCTAATTTGTTGTGAGGGTAAAATGGAAGAAGTGAAAGTGATGCACACCATCGGGGGCTTTTGTGGAGGAAAGGTGGGATAAAATGGTATCAAATAAACAAACGACACAGAGCAAGCTGCGTTGCTGTGCTACAGCTCTCCACATGAACATTGAATCCAGAAAAGCTCATATATCCTGCCACACATTTTGTCAAAGGTGCTACTGGACTCTTGCTCTTTTCAACTGCTCCAGGATTCTTGTGAGTTTGTGCAGAATTTTTGCTTTCCAAGTGTCTAAGTTTAATTTATAGCCAGCATTAACACCACGGTAGTCATAATCCTGACAAAACCCAAGAACACTGTATTTCAACATCTCCAGCATACTGTTCACTTCTTCTGGCTCCTCTACAGCAACAACAAAACACTTTTTGTTTCATAGCTTGTGCAAAGAATATGAATCAAAATTCTGTATCACTTCTTCCTGTGTTCGCAAAAACCCTTGAAGTTGTTCAAAATCCCCCTGATGACGCTCTCATTTCCCCCTCCTCAACATTTTTCAGAGTTGCTTAATTATTTTGTTTCCCCCTTTTAACAGAAAAATGAAATCAATGTTGGAACTCAGCCCAGAGTATTTAAAAGAAATGACAAACAACCTAAGGGGGAAAAACACAACTGCATTAGCCAGTAGATGTTTCATTAAATGAAATCTGATGACAAAGCTGGCTTCAACACAAGCAGGCAGTCGTGGCCAAAGGAATCTGGTGTGATCATTTATATCTACTCAGGGCCAGGGAAGCAAGACCAGGAGAAATCAGGCATGTTTCAACAGTGACTGGTTTTGGACATGTCCTTTGAACACTTCATACGGCATGCAAACTATCTCCATGGTGAGTACTATGTAAAAAAGTTTTGGTTAAAGTGGAGAAGTCTCACTTCAGGAAAAATTGCCTGAGGATTGTTTTCCATTTGCATTCATTTATTCCTGGCTAATGAGTCCTCAGCCTTGTTTTAAAGTATAATGATATATATGCTAATACAATTCTTTGTTCTAGCCACAAGTAATTGAACATCTTCTTGCTGAGCACCAGGGCTGACACAGTGTGAATATCTAATGTGTTGAGATCACGGCCCCTTTTCTAATTTAGCAACACACAGAATGGATATTGCCCATTAGAAATTCAACCAGGCATCACAGCGATCCAGCTGTTTGTCTCCCTGACTGTTCAAAGCAGGGACACTTCAGAAATCCTCTTCGTATGAATTTCTCCCCAGATTTGGGAGATCTGAACTACCTGCCCTTGTGGGGTTTTTTACGTGGAAATGACGCATTAGCAGGGCTATTTTTGGGCAAGAACGCACAGGAACGGAGTTCCGGCTGGCTCCCGAGTTGGCCACACCCAGCAGGAACTCATTAGCATAATAGGTCACACCCAACAGCAGAAACTCATTAGGACTGGCTACATTAGGGGTGTGTGGCCTAACAAGCAAAGGAGTTCTTGCTATAAAAAAGCCCTGGGTTTTGACAACAAACAAGGTAAACAGAATAAGAAGCAAAAGGTGAGTGTGTCTGGATGACCACACTTCTGCGAACATGGGTGTGTGTAGCTTAATATGCTAATGAGCTGTGCTGTCAGGGGTGTGTCCTAATAAGCAAATGAATTTCTGCTGTTGTGTGTGGCCTATTATGCTAATGAGTTCCTGCTGGGCTTTTTCTACAAAAAAAGCCCTGCGCATTAGGAAGTTTCCACTTCTCATTTTTTAAAGATTTCTTAAGTTTGTACAGAACACTGCACATGTGCAGTTTGTTGCAGCTTTAAGTTCTTCCCATTTGTTTGTGTCTCTTTCTCTTCCCACTCACATTATCGGTGCTGATGCCCAGAATGGTGCAACGCTATATAAAAAATAATGAAAGTTTCTTTTTGGGTTTACTGATGCACATGAACAGAAGGACCTTCGTTCCAACCCAGAAATGACTGGATTAACTCGTGAATGAGACTGGTTGCTCAAGAGTCTAGGAGATATTGGGAGGGAATCAGAGAAAATATTCAGTCCTGAGAGGTTTTTTAAAAATTCTATTTTGTTGTTGTAGTGCATATGCAAATAAAAAGGAAGCTATTTTCATTCTTTTATTCAGTTTACGCAATATCATTTCTAAGTGTTTCATAGTGTTTACTTAACAGCTTGTGATATCCTGCGATGCTTCTTCCATCTTGAAGGATGATGGATGCTATGAGGAGAGTTAAAGGAATGGCATCAATCTTCCATATCAGCAACTACATTTTAAATTTATTTTATTATTTTTTTCCTTTATTCAGCACTGAAAAATTCTTAGGTGGTGCTGTACCCATAAACTGTGTAGGCGCAGAAAACAAAGGGAGCGGGTTAAAACTAGAAAAGGAACACTGTTTCTGAACTGGTACTGATGGAGGGGCAGGTAGGATATGAAGATAGGCTCTATACTGTCATCACCCACCTCATATCAAGTCAGACCATTGGCCGGTTTTGTCCAGTGCTGTCCACTGTGACTGGCAGAGAAGGATCTTCCCACTCTTTTTTTTTTTTACTGAGGATTCTGGGAACTCAACCAATCCCCACCAAGTATTTTTTTAGAAAGTGGGTGGGGCAAGGTTGGGTGGGACAAGCAAGGCTTCTGGTTGGCCATTGGAGATTTAATTGGCTTTGCAGATGTCTAAGAATGTTATTTGCCAGCAGCTGCCACCACAGCACAAGGATCTTCACTGGGTGACTGAAAGTAAGCTGGGGCTGCCACTTTGTCACTGACTCTACCTCCTGCAGCAGCCATCTTGTGGCTGTGCTGACCATGCTGTGTCAGAATTCCAAAGGTGCCTGCAGGCTCAAAAAGGTTGGGAACCCGTTACCTAAGCCCTCTGCGTGCAAAGCGTGAGCAGTATGACTGAGCCACAATGCCTGCCTGAGGAATGTAACTCTAGGGCTGCCAGTCCTCCCACGATGGCAGGAAGCCTCCTGCTGGCATCCTTTGTGCCGGTATCTCACTTCTGAGCACACCCTGGGTAGCTCTAGGAATCACTGGGAAGTGATGTAGTGACATCAGCAACATCATCCCACTGATGTCCCTGCCCCCAAACCTTCCTGGCTGGCAACCCTATTGGCAGATGGGAGTACACAAGGAGATGGAGATCTATGATAAACCAGCTCTTGGGGGGGGAGGGAATCTGAGGAAAACTCGTGAATGCAGAGCTTTTTGCAGGAATGTTTTCCTGAGTCTCAGAGGGCACGGCCATTGTAGCTGTATCCTCATCCCCAGTGTAATCACAGCACCAGGTACCAAAACAGAACATATTAGAACATAAGCAAGGCTTGCTCTGGACCATGTTAGGCCATAAGCAGCCATGGCCAGCAACCAATATGACAAGTGAAAAGTGAAACTAAAGGAAAGCCTTTCTCCTTAAGGGATCACGCTAAAATAACTATACAATACAGCAAGGGAACATTAAATAATTCACAACTCCTCATCACACACACAAGTTGGACAATGAAGAAAGCTGATTCATTTGAAATGTAGTGCTGGAGGAGAGTTTTCTGGATACCGTGCACTGCCAAAAATGACAAATTAGTGGGTTCTACTCTACATCAAATCAAGCCTGAACTGTCATTGGAAGCTAACATGACTAAACTGAGGCTATCATACTTTGGTCACATTATGAGAAGATCAGTCACTGGAAAAGATAATAATGCTAGAGTAATAATGCTAGCAGGAAAAGAGGAAGACCCAAAAGGAGATGGATTGAGTCAATCAAGGAAGTCACAGTCCTCAGTTTGCCAGACCTGAGCAGTGCTGTTAATGATAGGACATTTTGGAGGTCACAGGGTCATCATAAGTTGGAAGTGGCTTGATGTCACTTACAGACATGTACACACAGACACACACACTATAACAGGATCAATATCAGGAAAAAGAATTCTGGTGTGGAAACAGTCTGGGTAAGTCTATAAGATTATCTTAACGCTGCATCCACACATCTCTGGATTTTGTTGTGCTATAGCAATCATTTGCAACTGTATTATCCTGTGCAGACAAAACAATCAAGTTGTGAATTATTGGTATATAATGCAACGTTATGACAGTACCCAGCATTGTGCGGACACAGCCTTCTAAGCAAAACATGATGCAACTCATTCACCTTAGAGGCAATTCTAATAGCCTCAAATGTGGATGAGTTGCATTGTGGCCAAAGGGCTTCATTATGCAATTCACTCAGCTCACAGTCTAGTAAATTGTTAACTTTTCAGTACTCAGTCAGCAGTGAGATAGCTTTGCGACTCCTGGGAAGATGCTCCTGTTTGTTTCTAGGTCACCTGTGTGCTCATGTTCCAGTTCATATATCGGAGAGTTTCTAAAAGTGGAAACGTGCATCAGAATGTAAGGTGAGCATATCTTGCATTAATTATCAGTTCTCAGAGCCAAAATTCAGAGCCATTCCCCTCCATGTTGTTTGTATAGTTAAAGCAGTGGTCTTCATTCAGCACCCTGCAGACAGCCACATTCTCATTTCCCATCAACCAAAAGAGTCAAATGAACACTGTGTACTGTGTGCCACCCCACCAAACACAGACATAAAATAAAACTGGATATGTCAATTAATACTAAACAATCACCTTTAAATTGCCAGTGTCTCTGAGCATGTAGGGTTGTCTCTCCCTTCCACTCCTGAGCCTTAGAGCCAGCGGGTGTGTACTTGGAGTGAAGGGAAAGGCTTCCCTCTCTGCCTTCCTACACTTTCCTCAGCATGAGGCATTACACTGAATGCCAGAGTGCTGGGATGAGGCAAGCTGGCTGTGGAGAAAGTGATCACCAGAGGGCTTTTCCCAAGTGGCTGCCATAGTTGTGTGTGTGTGTGTGTATGTGGGGGGGAGGGTGTTACTCTCTCTTCTGTGCAGCCAGCTTGTTCTTCTTCTCCTGACAGCTGCCCAGATGCTGGGATAAAAATCTGGAGGCTACAGAAGGGGGCAAGGTTTGTTAGGGAGTATGGGCCCTCCTCGGGTTACTGTCCCCCAGTCAGTGGGGCAAGGAGTTCTGTCAGAAGTAGAACTGATCTCCAGACTACAGAGATCAGTTCCCCTGGAGGAATTGGCAGCTTTGGATGGTGGGCTCTGGGGCATCACACCCCTGCTCAGCTCCCTTCTTTCCTCAGACTCCACTATCCACGGACACAGCTCCCAGACCTCCAGGAATTTCCAGAGCCAGAGTAGGCACCCTTAGGCCCTTCCATCCCTGGCACTGGGCCCACAGCTCAGTAGGCTTGCCAAGTCCCCCCAGGGGGCAGTGAAACCCCCGCCCCAGAGGCCCGTTCCCCGCCGCCGGCAGATCGGGACCCGGGGGGAACCCCACCCTGAAGTGACGTGACCTTGCCGGGCACGCTGGAGGCAGGGCCATAGTCATCCGAGGGAAAACTCTATGGTTTTCCGTCGAATGGTCGTGGCCCCGCCCCCAGCGTGCCTGGCTTCGTCACGTCACTTCCGGGTGATGTGTGTGCGGCGCGCACGGGCGGGGTTCAGACACCGGACGGGAGTCCCCCACTCCGGAGGAATTTACACTTGGCAACCCTACAGCTCAGGGAGGCTTGCAACTTGCCCACCCTCCAGTCTTTCAAGGTGGGAACTACCTACTAGCCACAAGCCTTATTTGACCTGGCCCACTTTTCTAGAAAATGCTGTTGGAGTGAGCGACTCAGCATGCCTGGACATGGCGGGGGCGGGGGGTGCTACATCACTCTAAGTGTGTGTGTGTGTGTGTGTGTTAACTCCTTAAATGGGATGCCTCATTTTGCCTTCACCTGGGAGCTGCCCTCTGACACCTCCTCCTTCTCTCTCTCTCTCTCTCTCTCCCTCCCTCCCTCCCCGTAACTTTGTCCTCTCACTCACTTGACATGGCCTTCCATGGAGACACACGTCTCTGCAGGTCTCTCCAGCGGATGCAGTGCCCTCCTACTCCCACACACGCAATGCTGGACAAGCCGGCCATTTGTGACAGGGAAAGTACACTTTAGATCAGGCTTCTCTCTCTTCTTTTGACTGCAGCCTGAATGTGAACTGGATCTACTGGAATAAATGTAAGTTTACCTTTTTTGTAATATACTTGAGGGAGATTTATTTACTGCACTCAGTATCACGCTTCTATGATTGAGCAAAACTGTTATATTAACCTAATATCTCAATTAGGGTTGCCAAGTCAAAAAAACTAACCAGCAGGGGAGCCTCGCCGGACTTCGGGAGCCATCCTCGGATGCGCGTGCCACCAGTGCGCCACCAGAAGTGACACGCGACGTCGACCACGTTGGGGGCATGGCCTGGATCGTCGGAGGGAAAACCATAGAGTTTTCCCTCCGACGATCTGGGCCACGCCCCCAACGTGATCGACGTGGTTGCGTCACCTCTGGTGACGCAGCCACACTGCGCTTCAGGGGGCGGAGTTCTACCCGGGCCCCGATTCTGCGGCATTGGAAATCAGGCCTCCAAAGCGGGGGTTTACCCGCCCCCCGCCCCCACTTGGCAGCCCTAATCTCAATAAATCCCACATTGGGGAATGGTGCTCAGGAGAGCCACAGATGTCATGTCAAAGAGCCACATGTGGTTCCTGATCCACTGAGTGAGTATCACAGGGTTAAAAGAAAATATAATGATAATGAGACAGAAAAGAAACTGTTACATGCTGGTCTTTTTAGCATCAAAGCTTTCCAAAATATGCATCAAAATACCAGGACAGACTGATATTTGTAGCCATCGATCCTGAGAAATCAGTGTCAGTTGGACAATCATCAGCAAGTTATGACTCAGAATACATTTTGTCATACTGCCATTAAATCACTGCTTATGGCATTATGCCCCACTGAGGTGCCTCCCCTCCTCAAACCCATCCCCAGGCTTCACATCCATATATCTAGGAATTTCCCAACTCAGAGCTGGCAACCCGAGCACCACCACAAATGGCTACCGCGGGTGGCAATCACAAAATGGCTGCCATATGGTGCTAGGCTAGCAAGCCTACCATGAAAACAGCTTATCATGAATGAGTGCTCCCTACTGAAGCAAAAGAGATGTTTCCTGGGTACGTCTAAAGCACCTCTTACTCCACTGAAAGGAAGAGGAGGAAGAAGAAGAAGAGCAGCAGTAGTAGTAGTAGTAGTAGGAGATTGGACCTACTGATGCAAAAGAGATGTTTCCTGGGTACGTCAAAAGCACCTCTTACTCCACTGAAAGGAGGAGGAAGAGGAGGAGGAGGAGGAAGAAGAAGAAGAGCAACAGTAGGAGGAGGAAGAGGAGATTGGATTTATACCCCGCCCTTCACTCGGAGTCTCAGAGCGGCTTACAAATTCCTTTCCCTTCCCCTCCCCACAACAGGCACCCTGTGACGTAGGTGGGGCTGAGGGAGCTCTTTCAAGAACTGTTCTTTCAAGGACAGCTCTTGTCAGAACTATGGCTTGCCCAAAGTCATCCAGCAGGTGCAAGTGGAAGAGTGGGGAATCAAACCTGGTTCTCCCAGATTAGAGTCTGCGCACTTAACCACTACACCAAACTAACCACTACACCAAGCTGAAAGGGCAGAACATCACACCTGATTCTCATTTCGGGGAAGAGATAAGGTACCAAAGAAACAGACATCAGGAAAGCAACTGGCAGGTGCTGTGATGCCCATGAGCACCACACTGGGGTTCGCTGTAGTCAGTCTGACTTATGAGCAGTGATTTTCCAGGGTTTCAGGCAAAGAAAAGTCTTTCCAAACATCTGCAGGCTGCAATTATTTCACTGGAGTTTACATACATCTAATGTGGGACCTTTTGCATACAAAGAATGAGAGCTACTACTGAGCCAAGCTCTTCCCCACCAGTATCTCTCCCCACTCTCAGTTTGCAGAATGCATTGAGATCAAAGGTGCTTTATGATTGCATCTGATTTGCAAACAAAGCCACATACTTAAATCTCTAGTGATTTCTCAGAATATCTACAGCTCCAGTTTTCATATAAAGGAAGACAATGCAAGTGCTTGTTTTAGTAGTACAATTTGAGAGTATAATTATGCATTATACTTCATGTTCTTCATCCATCTGCATTCATTATACTGCATGTTCTTCATCCATAAGTGCTCTAGAATTTTCTGCCAATATCCAGTAGTGTGCCCTGAGGTCCCCTCAGCCCAGGCCCAACTCTCTCTTCACCATACTACTGCATTGGCTTGCTGCTTTTTGTATCTCCCTCCCTTCTTCCCACTACTCAGCCATTGGTTATTGTGGGAATGGCCTTCTGTACTTGGGCATTCCTAGGGAATTAGTGATTTAGAAACTGATTCCCTCCCTTCCCCTGGCACCTTTTTCAAACAGCTTGTTCTAATGGTGGATGTCTATGTGGTATGGAGAATAACTACCAGTATTTAGAACAGTAAACAATTTATTAAAGTAAAAATCCCACACACATACTCTGCACAGCAACAGATTGAGCAAGGAATACAAAAATAATCTCCCTGTCCCTCACTTTATTCATGCCTTAGGTGATCTTATTCTAAGGTAGTTTCTTTAACTTGGTAACTTCTAAATTTCCTAAAAGCTTCCCATTACCTTGGAGTCTTTGTCCACAGTAGGAGGTGAAGTCTTTGTCCAGGCAGCCAGCTTTTTGCTCCCCCTGGCAATGATGTCCATCAAAATGGAAATCAGGTGTGAGAGCTCCTACCTCCAGATCTAGTCAGCCAAGACAGACTTGCAAAATACCCTGTTTTCTCACCATGCCAAAGTATTTTATCTCTTCTTCTTTCCCTGCCCCTTTTGGGTCAAAGAATCCTTTCCTGGAATCTCCAGGAAGATATATTGTAGTTCTTACAACTCCAAGCCTTTGTGTCAACTCTTAGGTGTCAAATTGCAGCTAAGGTGTGAGCTGGCCATTTAACTGTCTTTGTCTGGGATGGCCATTTGCATTTACAAAGCTTTGATAGTTGGTACTTGGGTACTCGGGAGCAACTGACTTCCCCCCTCTTGTCTGTTTTCTGCTAGGACAGAAAAAAACTTTAAAAACTAAATGTGGAGTTTTTGTCAAGCCCAGATCCCAAAGAACACCAAACTAGGGATTAAACTACATGCAGCAGGGCAGCCATGTTTGTTTATTCACATATCTGCCTCCTTCATGCATTAATGAGGTGAATATTGGTGAGGAAAACTGAATCTCCCCTTCAGCTCATGCTTCACCTCTTCAGGCACTCTTCCCCCAGCGCAGCTCTAATACCAAAACAAGCTGTACTGAGGAGAAAAGTTCCTGAAGTGAGGAGAAGATAAATTGGGGTAGGGGGGAAGGCTCAGTTCTTCTCAGCCACACACACCTTTTCATGTAAAAATTAGGCCCCCTCACTGTTTCTTTTATGTTTGAATGGAGCAGATACAAGAATAAACAAATGTGGCAAAACCCCTGCCCCATTTAGTTTGGCCCTGGATCATGGCTGAGGTAAAATTAACAGCAGCAGGCGGCTGGCGTGCATGCTTAGGGTCAAACCACACATGATATCGGGAGCTCTGTGATTTGTTTTCTCAACATCTTATTTACCTACAAAAAAAAAAAAACAGGTGTGGACAATCTCTGATGTAGATCAAGGTCAGAGTGCTGGAGAGGAGATGGTGTTTAACTCTTTTCCCCATGCAGTTTTCCCAATTGAAAATTGCCCCACATGCTGTTTTAAGGTTCAGATACAAATTATACAGATTTTTAGGGCTGTGGAGAACCATCATGCCCCCCCCAGATACATTTTTTCCCGTTCACACTTCACAGAATGAAAATGAAGCACATGACTTATCCAGCTCCACTGGCCCCCCAGGATGACCATGGTCCTTGGAGTTTGTCCCTCAGTCTGTTCCTTTGGCAGCCCTACAGATTCCTATCTGCTTTCCAAAACTGGGGCTTGAAGCCCCCTGCAAGATATTTCCAAGTGGGAAAACAATGCTGAGATACTGACTCTTCCCAGCATTGTAGCCCCTATTTAAATTGCCCCCATGACTGCTTTTTTGAAGCAAAATCAGGGCATGTGATTGCAGCTTCAGCTACCACTATACTACACTAGTGAAAAACCCTTTTGTTTGACATAGCTCCAGACATATGTAGGATTACTGAATTGGCTGTTGAGTAGGGCTGCTCAAAACTCCACTGGTTTGGCTCACATTCTTTGTGGCCATTTTGTTGATCATTCAGCTGTTTGCAAGTAGTTCAAGCCTGTTCACTGAGTTACTTTGCATGTATTCAAACAGTGCAGTTCAGTACATTGCAATCAGCAGGGCTATTTTGGGGCAGGAATGAACAGGAATGGAGTTCTGGCTGGCTCCCAAATTGGCCACGCCCAGCAGGAACTCATTAGCATAATAGGCCACACCCAACAGCAGAAACTCATTTGGATTGGCTACATTAGGGGTGTGTGGCCTAACATGCAAAGGAGTTCCTGCTACGAAAAAGCCCTGGGTTTTGACAACAAACAAGGTAAACAGAATAAGAAGCAAAAGGTGGGTGTGGCTGGATGACCACACTTCTGGTAACATGGGGGTGCGGCCTAATGTGCTAATGAGCTGTGCTGGCAGGAGTGTGGCCTAATAGGCTAATGTGTTTCTGCAGTTGGGTGTGGCCTATTATGCTAATGAGTTCCTGCGGGGCTTTTTCTACAAAAAGAGCCAGTACATTTTCATGCATGTGGAGTCTCACACAAAAGGAAAGTTCTAGTTTCTCCCATCTTCCAAAGACATGTTGTCATACACCACTCAATCATATACATAAATAATGAGCAAATCAGTCACCCTCCCCTTTTCCATTTAACCTGCCTCACAAGGGTTGTTGTGTAGAGTAAATGGAGAAGAGATGAACTATGTACACCATCCTGAATTCCTTGGAGGAACATTCAGGGTCAGGAACAATTAAAAACAACAACAGCAACAAAACCCTGCATGTCAATACATGCAAGGTTACTTCCTAATGAACCAGGAAAACAGGAAGAGACCTATTTGGTGACTGAATGTTTTCCTGGATCTTCACAGCACCCTTAGAATCCTTTCAGTGTAATGTAATTGCTGCTTTAAGTTGAGTGATTATTATCTGACCTTATACTATAGTCTGATTAGCACACAGATTTTGCTTTCCATGCACAGAAATAATTTTCATTCATGCTAATTGGAGGCTCCTTTTCACATCAAAAGAACGGTGTACTCCCATCAGCTACCTGTACAAAAAATTCTCCCACGGGAGTGCAAAACACTCACTTAAAACACAGATCCCGGGTTCCTCCCCTTAATCCTATGGTTATCTTCGTTTTAGCTCTAACAGAAAGTAGATGAGAAGGTAAACCTGTTTTGTGGCTGTACCACTTGAGAGTGCAGGCGGAGTCTCCCATCATGCCATGCTCTTCCATGCAAAACAATTCCCTTCACAGAGAAAATGTAGATATTCCAAGCCTAATTTCTTTCCTGACATGTTTGCTTTTGGTGTGTAGGATTTTTTAAAAAACATGTACTCGTGCATTTCATCTTCCGTATGAAATGATAAATCCACAAGCAATTTGCCTCCTTGTCTGGAATTTGTGAGTTCAAGGAAGAATAAAATCCAATATATTAAAGCTCTATGGTAACTATAGTATATTTGTACTTAATACAGGACATCTGTCCCAAATTTTCATAAGCAGAAAGGGCATTTAAGAACATAAACTGAAAACTGTAACAACTACTTCATTTCTGCAGGCCCCGGGGTTGAAACAGTTGCATTCATGTACAATCATATGCAGGGTTTTTTTTGTTATATAATTATTTGCATCTGTGCCAAAAGGACCAGCAATTTCAACCCCCCGAAGAAATGATTATTTGTAGCTTCTGACTATCATTTTTGAAGAGGAAGCCACTTTGATTTTATTATTAAAAAGCCACTTACATAGTGCTTCAAGCATTTTCTTAAATTGCTGTGTAGCACAAATTTTGAGTTAAATTAATAAGGTCCAAGCTACAAAAATATCGTCTTGAACTTCAAACAACCCCACATTATAGTATTACCTCTTGAAGGTCTGTTTGCCTGAACTATGGTTATGGATGAAAAATAGACAGTTCATTGTATCAATCTTGAATGGTCAAAATCTGAGTTTAAAAATGTATCATACAGGAGGAGGAGGAGATTGGATTTCAACCCCACCCTTCACTACCCAAAGGAATCTCAGAGTGATTTACAATCCCTTTCCCTTCCTCTCCCCACAACAGAGACCCTGTGAGGTCAGTGGAGCTGACACAGCTCTTCTGAGAACTGTCTTTGAGAGAACAGCTCTGAAAGAACTTGTAACTGACCCAAGGTCACACCTGCAGCTGCATGTGGAGGAGTGGGGAATCAAACCTGGTTCTCCCAGATTAGAGTCTGCACTCTTAACCACTACACCAAACTTGCTCTCAGTGAGGATGCTAAGAAATAGACTTTGACACAGAATTAGAAAAGGCCTCAAATGCTGCCACTAATCTGTTTATTTTTTCAAGCCTTTTTTTTGCCATCAGGTTGCAGCTCATTTATGGCAATCCTGTAGAGTTTTCAAGGCAACAGACATGCAGAGGTAGTCTGCTATTGCCTGCCTCTGAGTAGTGCCCTTAGTATTCCTTGGTGTTCTCCCATTCAAAAACTGACCAGGGCCAACCCTGTCTAGCTTCTGCAATCTGATGAAATCGGGCTAGTCTGGGCTATCAAGGTTAGGGTTTCAGGATTTATACCAAGAGCCAAACTAGTTATAGCCCTGCCCCAGATGGCCCAAGATAGCCTGATCTTGTTAAATCTCAGAAGCTAATCAGGGTCATCCCTGGTTAGTACTTGGATGGGAGACCACCAAGGAAGCCCAGGGTTGCTGCACAAAGGCAGGCAATGGCAAACCACCTCTGTCTATCCCTTTCCTTTAAGACTCTATAGGGCTACCATACGTTGGCTGCAATTTGATAGCACTTTCCACAGCCAAACTACATATGAGGGCAAAAGAACCCTGTATTCACAGTTAGAATTGTTGCAGTGGTGGAGAACGGTGAACCCCAACATGGTGCTTGTGGTGCCATGGTGCCTGGCAATGTGCCTCCCAGAGCTCACCTCCTTCTTCCACAAAGCAAAGAACCAATCCCAGCTTTTCTCCACCTCACTGAAGCAGGATTTGCTTCAGAAGAGCCCAGGAACCATCACTTTTGTTTCTGCCAGGAGCACCTATGTGTCAATCATAGAAGGATGATTGGCATAGAATCTGCTGATAGTTTGTGACTGGCCACAGTCTTCATGGAAGCTGTTTTATGGTGATGCTGGAATGTTTTCAAAATTCCAGAAGTACCTTCAGGATCGACAGAGTTGGGCAGGATGGGGTCAATTTGAAGAATGAAAGAGGCAGGAGGGTGGAGTACGTTTACAAAACTTGGTCTTCCGCCCGCAGCTCATTGCCCTACATCTTGTTCCCACTGTCAGTTACCTCTGCATTAGCCCAGCTAGGAGAAGAACACTTGGAGAGGAGAGCTACGGGGACATGAGCCAAAGGACACCTCCCCTGGATTTCCTTGGACTTGTTTTGTTCTTAAACTTAGAAGCCGCCACCCAAATCTGAACAATTTGTTCTACTGCCATCTCCTCTAAGCTGGCCCTGAGATCCCTGGAGTCACTGTGGGGTATTTTACGAGAGTCCTAAGACAGAAAGCAGAATGTTTTGTTCCATGATCATTTTAAAACTTCAAAACTTTTTCAAATGCAGCCACTGGGGTTGGCGCTTCGATAAAGAGAGTAGCAGGCATAGGGGGAAAGGGATTGTAAGCTGCCTTCAACAGGTCTCTGGTACTGTAGGATAGGATGGATTCAGGCATTGTTAGAGCTCTGAGCAGTAATAATGCACCTCCATTTCAGGGGCATATCCCCTGACATACAGAGCATGTATGAACTGTGCAGTCCTAAAACAGAATTACACACTGCTAAACCCATTAGCTTCAATGGAGTAATTTTATTTAGGAATGCACTGTAAATGCCTTATTTATGGACTCAGTTCATCTCTCCCATCTCTTTTTAATCATACTGGGAGGACATCTTTAGGGAAGGATGCAGTTGGCTTTTCTTTTTACAGTGCAGAAGCCACTCCTTCCAGTATTCTTGAGTTATGAAAACTTAGTAATAAATTCCAGGCTGGCCTCCCGTACTAAGAGAGGCAAACATTTATTCAGCAAGAGAATGAACGAATGTAGATTAGCGTATTATGCAATCGATGTAACCTGCAGGGTTTCAAGCTACACCACGATTTTTGTTTTCTGTCTGAAGAACTTTGAGCCCTACAGAAGCTTTGAGATCTGCTGCGTTCAACTTGAAATAACATTTTTCCTACATAGACAGTAGGGGATAAATGGACTCTGGCTGGTTATTAAAGGTAATGTTTAATTAGCAGGATGAATATAAATATTTTGGGCAAACTTGGCCTTTATATAATTGACCTATGAGTCCTGTTTCATCTTTGTACTTCCCTTAACATTTAAACACCACTTGAAATTATCTAAAATTTGGAAAGCTGCATCCCAAGATGTCCCACGGGAAACTTGTGAGGAGGGGGCATTCCTCTGCCTTTGCTACCATCCCTCTCCCCACCTTCTCTGTCAAAGTTCTCACTCTTTCTGCCCCATAACTTATCTGATAGATCTTCCCTCACCCTCACCCCCAACCCCTTCTATGTCAGTTCTCCCTCTCTCTTTCTCCCCCACCTCTTCTCTAGCAATCCTCTCTTACCCCCCTTTATCTGCTCATCCCTTGTATGTCAATGTCCCCCATCTCTTACCTCCTAGCCCTTGAAGAACAAAGTTTTAGTCCAGTGGTACTTTTAAAACCATCTGGACTCAAACTTTGTTCTGCTGCTTCAGACCAGCATGGCTACCCCACATGAATCTATCTCCTAGCCCTTCTCAATGTTCTGCCTCTCTTTCTCCACAGCCCTCCTCAAGCTGCCCCTTTCTCTCCCATCCTCCCCTCTATTTCTCTCCCCTAAACTCCCCCTTCTTCCTTTCTTGACCTCTCTCAGACAATCTCTTCTTTCTATCTCTCTCCCTCCTCCCTCAGACAATCTTCTTTCTCTCCCCATTCCTCAAACATCATCTCTTGCCCCCTCTCTCTCTCTGTGACAATCTCCCCTCCCCCTTTTTCTCGACCCAAGGATCTGCTGCGGCTGCAGCGGGGCCCCTCAGGAGCTGCTGTGGCCTGCTTGTCAGGAGCTGCAATGGCTGTGTCAGGAGATGCCATGCAACTTCAGGGTCCCCAGGAGCTGCCATAGCTGTGAGAGGGCCCCTAGGAGCCATGGAGGCGGTAGCTTGCTTGCCAGAAGTCACAGTGGCTATGTCAGCAGTCACTGTGCAACTGCAGGGACCCCAGGAGCCATCGCCGCTGAGGCAGGAGATGCCACAGCTGCAATTTCCAGTCTGTGGATCAGTGATGGTGGTTGTTCTCCCCAGACCTCGGGGGAGCAGCCTGCACACCAGAGGTATGGAGGGGTGCTACCTCAAGTAGGCTCCAGGCCAGAGTGCTTTTGTGATAGGCTCCAGGCCTTTGTGATTGGCTCCAGGCCAGAGGGCTTTTGAGGGGCAGCCTCTTCGACGGCTCAATGCCAGAGAATTGAGGCTTCCCTCCGCCCTGACGGTCCTGCAGCTGTGTGACCCTTGGGCACAAGCTGATTCAACTGGGACAAGAGCTGGAGATCGAGCGGAATAGCGATTGCTGTGAGCGAGGTCAGAAAAATGACCGACAATGAGAATAAGCAGAATAATTTAAAAGCGAACTACCCCCCCCTGTGGGGAAAGTGGAGGGCAAAGAGGGACGCCTCTTATGCGAATGGACAGATAAGCAAAACGAAGGGGCAGGGGGAGAACCAAGCAGCGATCTTGTTTTGAGAGACTTACTTGAGTGCTGACATTGAGGCAACGATTTTTTGAGTTCGTGAGAAGCAGTTTGGAATTGTAAACAATCGTATAAAATGGCGGCCTCACAAAGAAAGTTTAAAACGAAACCAGCTGGTAGTCAGAGTCCAAAACCGGAAGAGGGAGCAGATGTCATGAAAATGTTAGCGGATATGCTCAAGCTGGTGATGGAGCAACTCGATGGTATTAACCAGCAACTGACTTCCTTGAATCAAAACTTCGCATCTCAGCAGCTCCAACTGGCAGAAACGGAGAAGAAGGTGGAGCATGCGACCAAGAGAATTAAAGAGATAGACACCACAAATAAGAAAATGAAGAAAAGAATGGGGGAAGTTGAAGCAAAACAAAAGTTCCAAGAAAACCATTTGTTACAGCTACAAATGGAAAAAGCCAATATGATTCTCAGATTCCAGGGAGTGCCTGAATTGGAAAAGGTGGATCTGAGGAAACTGCTCAGCGAGATCATCGCCCCAGCAACAGGCTCAACAGTGGATTAACTAGTAAAAGAGATGGAGACTGCCTATAGGGCATACTCCAATTATATTTTAAAAATAGCCTGTCTGGAGAAATTGTGGTCAGATTCTCAAGAAGACAGACCAGAGATGCTATTTTAAAAGCGACTTCAGCAACTCCACTGAAACTGGGGAATGCAAACATTTAAACTTTAAAAGACATTCCATTTGAAATTCGCCAAAAGAGGAAAAGCTATAAGGACTTAATTTCGTTTCTTCAAACCAATGGAATTTCGTACAGGTGGGCGATCCCAGAGGGTGTCATCTTTAAAATCAACGACAAAAGAGAAAAGATTGACTCCATTTTTAAAGCCAAAGAATTTTTGAGATGTCAGTTGGGATCGGAGGAAGAATCCAAAGAGGAAGAATCGAAATCAAGTGACTCTGCTACCTCTGGAACGGATGAAGACTCTGCTGTAGAAACGGGTGCAGGCGCAATGAAAGCTACATATGATTTCAGAGACAGAAAACCGAAGTTAAGGCAGAAGGACTCTGAAAATGGCCTTTTGAAGCAAATAACAAGAAGATGCTCAGAAAGTTCTCTCACAATAACTAATATACTAACATTGAAGCCAAGACAAACAAGAACTCCAATGGTCTCCTTCTCTTGGGTTTTTAGTATAGTGTGGCTATCTTTTCTTTATCCTTAGATGTAGTCCCCTTCCCTTATATTTTCTTTGTAGTTTGGTAGTCTTATATAAAAATAATAAAAATATCCCTCCAGGGATTTTAAAAAAAAAAGAGAGAGATGCCAACGCTGCAGCAGTGCCCCCAGGAGACACCATGGCTGTGACAGGGCCCCTGGAAGATGTTATGCCAGCCACAGGGCCCCTGGAAGCCACCAAGCCTGCAGCAGGGCCCCTTCTGGTAAGTTCTCTGTGCATGCATACAGAACAGTTTTGTTTGGGGGGATTTAAACCCCAATATATTTTTTAAGATTTGAGGTTTTTCGGGAAACCTGGGGGGGGGGTCCCCCCAAATTTGGAAAAAATCTATTTTCTCTCAGCGTGTGCCCAGTCTGTGGATTTAGATATCCACACCTAGGACAAGACGCTAAATATCCACAACTAGGACGAGAAGCCCTGTTGCCCTGAATTTTATATTAACAACTGCACTAGCCACCGTAAGGACACCTGAAAGATACCTATAGAAGATCTGTGGCCATGGGAAGAGAGAGTCGATGGTAGCCACTACAATCTCTATAATAGCAAAACTAGCCCTTATTATGGAATTGTAATCTTTTAAATACTGTTTTAAATGTTTTATTGTACTATTTAAATGTTTTCTGCTGATTTTATGTAAGCCGCACTGAGCCAGCCTTGGGAGGGCGGGGTACAAATTTGAATGAATAAATAAATAAATATCAAAAACTAAGATCATGGCATCCAGCTTCATCACTCCTTGTCAAAGAGAAGGGGAAGTCATGGAAGCAGTGACAGAATTCATGTTCCTGGGATCCAAGATCACTGCAGATGGTGACTGCAGCCTAGGGTTGCCAGCCTCCAGGTGGGGCCTGGGGATCTCCCGCTTTTACAACTCATCTCCAGCTGACAGAGATCAGCCC